>NW_020174917.1:4681273-4778195 GCF_003031525.2 Neophocaena asiaeorientalis asiaeorientalis | reverse complement strand
CAATTTACATTCCCACCAAGAGTGTATGAGGGTCCCCTTTTCTCCACACCCTCTCCAACATATATTGTTTGTAGACTATTTGATGATGGCCATTCTGACCAGGGTGAGATGATATCACCTTGTAGTTTTGATTTGCATTTCTCTAATGATTACTGATGTTGAGCATTCTTTCATGTGTTTGTTGGCAATCTGTATATCTTCTTTGGAGAAATTTCTATGTAGGTCTTCTGCCCATTTTTGGATTGGGTTGTTTGTTTTATTGATACTGAGCTGCTTGTATATTTTGGAGATTAATCCTTTGTCAGTTGCTCCACTGGCAAATATTTTCTCCCATTCTGCAGGTTGTGTGTTCATCTTGTTTATGGTTTCCTTTGCTGTGGAAAAGCTTTTAAGTTTCATTAGGTCCCATTTGTTTATTCTTGTTTTTATTTCCATTTCTCTAGGAGGTGGGTCAAAAAGGATCTTGCTGTGATTTATGTCATAGAGTGTTCTGCTATGTTTTCCTCTAAGAGTTTTATAGTGTCTGGCCTTACACTGAGGTCTTTAATACATTTTGAGTTTATTTTAGTGTATGGTGTTTGGGAGTGTTCTAATTTCATTCTTTTACATGTAGCTGTCCAGTTTTCCCAGCACCACTTATTGAAGAGGCTGTCTTCTCTCCATTGTATATTCTTGCCTCCTTATCAAAGATAAGGTGACCATATGTGTGTGGGTTTATCTCTGGGCTTTCTATCCTGTTCCATTGATCTATATTTCTGTTGTTGTGCCAGTACCATACTGTCTTGATTACTGTATCTTTGTCATATAGTCTGAAGTCAGGGAGCCTGATTCCTCCAGCTCCATTATTCTTTCTCAAGATTGCTTTGGCTCTTCGGGGTCTTTTGTGTTTCCATACAAATTATGAAATTTTTTGTTCTAGTTCTCTGAAAAATGCCATTGGTAGTTTGAAAAGGATTGCATTGAATCTGTAGATTGCTTTGGGTAGTAGAGTCATTTTCACAATGTTGATTCTTCCAATCTAAGGATATGGTATAGCTCTCCAACTATTTCTATCATCTTTAATATCTTTCATCAGTGTCTTATAATTTTCTGCATACAGGTCTTTTGACTCCTTAGGTAGGTTTATTCCTAGGTATTTTATTCTTTTGGTTGCAATGGTAAATGGGAGTGTTTTCTTAATTTCACTTTCAGATTTTCCACATTAGTGTATAGGAATGCAAGAGATTTCTGTGCATTAATTTTGTATCCTGCTACTTTACCAAATTCATTGATTAGCTCTAGTAGTTTTCTGGTAGCATCTTTAGGATTCTGTATGTAGAGTATCATGTCATCTGCAAACAGTGACTGCTTTACTTCCTCTTTTCTGATTTGGATTCCTTTAATTTCTTTTTCTTCTCTGATTGCTGTGGCTAAAACTTCCAAAACCATGTTGAATAATAGTTGTGAGAGTCGGCAACCTTGTCTTGTTCCTGATCTTAGTGGAAGTGGTTTCAGTTTTTCACCATTGAGGATGATGTTGGCTGTGGGTTTGTTATATATGGCCTTTATATGTTGAGGTAAGTTCCCTCTATGCCTACTTTAGGTAGGGTTTTTATCATAAATGCGTGTTGAATTTTGTCAAAAGCTTTCTCTTCATCTATTGAGATGATCATATGGTTTTTCTCCTTCAATTTGTTAATATTGTGTATCACGTTGATTGATTTGTGTATATTGAAGAATCCTTGCATTCCTGGGATAAACCCCACTTGATCATGGTGTATGATCCTTTTAATGTGTTGTTGGATTCCGTTTGCTAGGATTTTGTTGATGATTTTTGCATGTTCATCAGTGATATTGGTCTGTAGTTTTCTTTTTTTGTGACATCTTTGTCTGGTTTTGGTATCAGGTTTTGGCCTCGTAGAAGGAGTTTGGGAGTGTTCCTCCCTCTGCTATATTTTGGAAGAGTTTGAGAAGGATAGGTGTTAGCTTTTCTATAAATGTTTGATAGAATCTGCCTATGAAGCCATCTGGTCCTGGGCTTTTGTTTGTTCGAAGATTTTTAATCACAGTTTCAATTTCAGTGCTTGTGATTGGTCTGTTCATATTTTTTATTTCTTCCTGGTTCAGTCTCGGCAGTTGTGCATTTCTAAGAATTTGTCCATTTCTTCCAGGTTGTCCATTTTATTGGCATATAGTAGCTTGTGGTAATCTCTCATGATCCTTTGAATTTCTGCAGTGTCAGTTTTTACTTCTCCTATTTCATTTCTAATTGTATTGAGTGTTCTCCCTTTCTTTCTTGATGAGTCTGGCTAATGGTTTATCAATTTTGTTTACCTTCTCAAAGAACCAGCTTTTAGTTTTATTGATCTTTGCTATCATTTACTTCATTTCTTTTTCATTTATTTCTGATCTGATCTTAATGATTTCTTTCCTTCTGCTAACTTTGGGGGTTTTTTGTTCTTCTTTCTCTAATTGCTTTAGGTGCAAGGTTAGCTTGTTTATTTGAGATGTTTCTTGTTTCTTAAGGTAAGATTTTATTCCTATAAACTTCCCTCTTAGAACTGCTTTTGCTGCATCCCATAGGTTTTGGGTCATCGTGTTTTCATTGTCATTTGTTTCTAGGTATTTTTTGATTTTCTCTTTGATTTCTTCAGTGATCTCTTTGTTATTAAGTAGTGTATTGTTTAGCCTCCATGTGTTTGTATTTTTTACAGATTTTTTCATGTAATTGATATCTAGTCTCATAGTGTTGTTGTCACAAAAGATACTTAATATGATTTCAATTTTCTTAAGTTTACCAAGGCTTGATTTGTGACCCAAGATATGATCTATCCTGGAGAATGTTCCATGCGTACTTGAGAAGAAAGTGTATCCTGTTGTTTTTGGTTGGAGTGTCCTTTATATATCAATTAAGTCCATCTTATTTAATGTATAATTTAACGCTTGTGTTTCCATATTTATTTTCATTTTGGATGATCTGTCCATTGGTGAAAGTGGGGTGTTAAAGTGCCCTACTGTGATTGTGTTACTATCAATTTCCCCTTTAAAGCTGTTAGTGTTTACCTTATGTATTGAGGTGCTCCTATTTTGGGTGCATAAATATTTACAGTTGTTATATCTTCTACTTGGATTGATCCCTTGATCATTCTGCAGTGTCCTTCTTTGGCTCTTGTAACATTCTTTGTTTTAAAGTCTATTTTGTCTGATATGAGAATTGCTAATCCAGCTTTCTTTTGATTTCCATCTGCATGGAATATCTTTTTCCACGCCCTCACTTTCAGTGTGTATGTTTCCCTAGGTCTGAAGTGGGTCTCTAGTAGACAGCATATATACGGCTCTTCTTTTTGTATCCATTCCACCAGTCTATGTCTTTTGGTTGGAGCAATTAATCCATTTACATTTAAGGTAATTATCAATATGTATGTTCCTATGACCATTTTCTTAATTGTTTTGGGTTTTTTATTGTAGGTCTTTTCTTCCTCTTGTGTTTCCTGCCTAGAGAAGTTCCTTTAGCATTTGTTGTAAAGCTGGTTTGTTGGTGCTGAATTCTCTTAGCTTTTGCTTGTCTGTAAAGGTTTTAATTTCTCCATCAAATCTGAATGAGATCCTTCCTGGGTAGAGTAATCTTGGTTGTAGGTTTTTCCCTTTCATCACTTTAAATATGTCCTGCCACTCCCTTCTGGCTTGCAGAGTTTCTGCTGAAAGTTCAGCTGTTAACCTTATGGGGATTCCCTTGTATGTTATTTGTTGTTTTTCCCTTGCTACTTTTAATATGTTTACTTGTCTTTAATTTTTGATAGTTTGATTAGTATATGTCTTGGAGTGTTTCTCCTTGGATTTATCCTGTATGGGACTCTCTGTGCTTCCTGGGCTTGATTGACTATTTCCTTTCCCATATTAGGGAAGTTTTCAACTATAATCTCTTCAAATATTTTCTCACTCCCTTTCTTTTTCTCTTCTTCTTCTGGGACCCTTATAATTCGAATGTTGGTGCATTTAATATTGTCCCAGGGGTCTCTGAGACTGTCCTCAATTCTTTTCATTCTTTTTCTTTATTCTGCTCTGCAGTAGTTATTTCTACTATTTTATCTTCCAGGTCACTTATCCATTCTTCTGCCTCAGTTATTCTGCTATTGATCCCTTCTAGAGAATTTTTAATTTCATTTATTGTGTTGTTCATGAGTGTTTGTTTGCTCTTTAGTTCTTCTAGGTCATTGTTAAATGTTTCTTGTATTTTATCCATTGTATTTCCAAGATTTTGGATCATCTTTACTATCATTTTTATGAATTCTTTTTCAGGTAGACTGTCTACTTTCTCTTCGTTTGTTAGGTTTGGTGGATTTTTACCTTGCTCCTTCAACTGCTGTGTGCTTCTGTCTTCTCCTTTTGCTTAACTTACTGTGTTTGGTTCTCCTTTTCACATGCTGCAGGTTTGTACTTCCTGTTGTTTTTGATGTCTGTCCCCAGTGGTTAAGGTTGGTTCAGTGGGTTGTGTAGGCTTCCTGGTGGAGGGGACTAGTGCCTGTGTTCTGGTGCATGAGGCTGGATCTTGTCTTTCTAGTGGGCAGGTCCACATCTGGTGGTGTGTTTTGGGGTGTCTGTGACCTTTTTATGATTTTAGGCAGCCTCTCTGCTAATGGGTGGGGTTGTGTTCCTGGCTTGCTAGCTGTTTGGTATAGGGTGTCCAGCACTGTCGCTTATTGGTCATTGAGTGGAGCTGGGTCTTGGCGCTGAGATGGAAATCTCTGGGATATTTTTGCCGTTTGATATTACGTGGAGCTGAGAGGGCTCCTGTGGACCAGTGTCCTGAACCCAGCCCAGAGGCACAACCCTGATGCCTGGCTGGAGCACCAAGAGCCTGTCTTCCACATGGCTCAGTATAAAAGGGAGAAAAAAGTAAAGAAAGAAAGATATAATAAAATAAAGTTATTAAAATAAAAAGCAAAAAACAATTATTAAAAAACATTTTGAAAGTAATTTTGAAAGAAAGAAAGAACCACCAAACCAAAAAACAAATCCACCAATGATAACAAGCGCTGAAAGCTATACTAAAAACAACAACAAAAAAAAACAACGGACAGACAGAACACTAGGGCAAATGGTAAAAGCAAAGCTATACAGACAAAATCACACAGAGTAAGCATATGCATACACATTCACAAAAAGAGAAAAAGGGGGAGAAAATATATGTATCATTGCTCCCAAAGTGCATCTCCTCAATTTGGAATGATTCACTGTCTCTTCAGGTATTCCACAGATGCAGGGTACATCAAGTTGATTGTGGAGCTTTAATCCGCTGCTCCTGGGGCCGCTGGGAGAGATTTCCCTTTCTCTTCTTTGTTCGCACAGCTCCCTGGCTTCAGCTTTGTATTTGGCTCCGCGTGTAGGTTGCCTGAGGGCGTCTGTTCTTCGCTTAGACAGGACGGGGTTAAAGGAGCTGCTGATTCGGGGGCTCTGAGGCACTCAGGCTGGGGGGAGGGAGGGGTACGGATGCAGGGCAAGCCTGCGACAGCAGAGGCCAGTGTGACGTTGCAGCAGCCTGAGACGTGCCGTGCGTTCTCCCAGGAAAGTTGTCCCTGGATCCCGGGACCCTGGCAGTGGCAGGCTGCACAGGCTCCCTGGAAGGGAGGTGTGGGCAGTGACTTGTGCTTGCACACAGACTTCTTGGTGGCAGCAGCAGCAGCCTTAGCATCTTATGCCCATCTCTGGGGTCCGTGCTTTTAGCCGCAGCTCGCGCCCGTCTCTGGAGCTCCTTTAAGCAGCGCTCTTAATCCCCTCTCCTCGCGCACCAGGAAATAAAGAGGGATGAAAAAGTCTCTTGCCTCTTTGGCCACTCCAGACCTTTTCCCAGACTCCCTTCCGGCTAGCCGTGGTGCACTAGCCCCTTCAGGCTGTGATCACGCAGCCAACCCCAGTCCTCTCCCTGCGTCCGACCAAAGGCGGAGCCTCAGCTCACAGCCCCGCCCGCTGACAAGCCTCTCGGACTGGTGAGTGCCGGTTGGCACCAATCCTCTGTGCGAGAATCTCTCCACTTTGGCCTCCGCACCCCTATTGCTGCATTCTCCTCTGCAGCTCCGAAGCTTCCCCCCTCCGCCACCTGCAGTCTCCGCCCTGAAGGGGCTTCCTAGTGTGTGGAAACCTTTCCTCCTTCACATCTCCCTCTTTGAGGTGCAGGTCCCATCCCTATTCTTTTGTCTCTGTTTTTTCTTTTTTCTTTTGCCCTACCCAGGTATGTGGGGAGTTTCTTGCCTTTTGGGAGGTCTGAGGTCTTCTGCCAGCATTCAGTAGGTGTTCTGTAGGAGTTGTTCCATGTGTAGATGTATTTCTGATGTATTTGTGAGGAGGAAGGTGATCTCCTTGTCTTACTCTTCCACCATCTTGAAGCTCCTCTGGTTAATGTATATTTAGAAATGATTGTTATATCCAAAATTATCTTCTGTTAGTCTTTAACAAAATAATTGTTGCCATTTCAAACTCAAAATGGATGAAAGACCTAAATGTAAGGCCAGACACTATAAAACTCTTAGAGGAAAACATAGGCAGAACACTCAATGACATATATCACAGCAAGATCCTTTTTGACCCACCTCCTAGAGTAAAGGGAAATAAAAACAAGAATAAACAAATGGGACCTAATGAAACTTTAAAGCTTTTGCACAGCAAAGGAAACCATAAACAAGATGAAAAGCCAACCCTCAGAATGGGAGTAAATATTTGCAAATTAAGCAACTGACACAGAATTAACCTCCAAAATTTATAAGCAGCTCATGGAGCTCAATATAAAAAAAACCAACAACCCAATCCAAAAATGGGCAGAGGACCTAAATAGACATTTCTTCAAAGAAGATATACAGATTGCCAACAAACACATGAAAGGATGCTCAACTTCACTAATCGTCAGAGAAATGCAAATCAAAACTACAATGAGATATCACCGCACACCAGTCAGAATGGCCATCATCACAAAATCTACAAAGAGTTAATGCTGGAGAGGGTGTGGAAAAAAGGGAACCCTCTTGCACTGCTGGTGGGAATGTAAATTGTTACAGCCACTATGGAGAACAGTATGGAGGTTCCTTAAAAAAGTAAAAATAGAACTACCATGACCCAGAAATCCCATTACTGGGCATATACCCTGAGAAAACCATAATTCAAAAAGTCATGTGCCACAGTGTTCATTGCAGCTCTGTTTGCAATAGCCAGGACATGGAAGCACCCTAAGTGTCCATCAACAGATGAATGGATAAAGAAGATGTGGCACATACATACAGTGGAATATTACTCAGCCATAAATAGAAACGAAATTGAGTTATTTGTAATGAGGTGTATGGACCTAGAGTTTCCCATGCAGAGTGAAATAAGTCAGAAAGAGAAAAAATAATACCGTATGCTAACACATATATACGGAATCTAAAAAAAAAAAAAAAAAGTTCTGATGAACCTAGGGGTAGGACAGGAATAACAACGCAGACATAGAGAATGGACTTGAGGACAGGTGGAGGGGGAAGGGTAAGCTGGGACGAAGTGAGAGAGTGGCATGGACATATATACACTACCAAATGTAAAATAGATAGTGAAAAACAGCCGCATAGCACAGAGAGATCAGCTTGGTGCTTTGTGACCACCTAGAGGGGTGGGATAGGGAGGGTGGCAGGGAGACGCAAGAGGAAGGGGATATGGGGATATATGTGTATGTATAGCTGATTCTCTTTGTTATACAGCAGAAACTAACACAACATTGTAAAGCAATTATACTCTAATACAGATGTTATAAAAAACCTAAATTGAAATTGTTTCTTATATTACTGGCAAAAAAAAAGTCCTTCTTTTAGACAAGTGTTCTTTGGTAAAGCATGCAAAATGAAAGTGTAGCACTGTGATTCTATATCTGATTATTTCATATACGTGAGCATTGTTACCTGTAGAGAATATGTAAGGATATTGGAATTAGCCTACCTCTGGTGAAAGAGTGAAAAGTGCAGAATTAACCTTGTCTTAGAACTGGCTTTAAAGACTACATAATTACTAGATTCCTGGGAATGGCATCAACTTGCTTTAAATATAACCATCATTTGACAGTGACTTTAGCAGGTTATATTTCTCAAAATCATACTAAAAGAATTTCACTGTGATTGTTCATCATCAAAGAGATGTTTTACGTGCCAGTAAAATCTATCTCCTCTCAAAATCTAACTCATATACCTTAATTCTTACCTTGGTAACAGAGTGCTAACTGCAGAGTAGTTTGAAGTTTAAAATTCAGCACACCTGGACTGAGCTTCGCTTTCAATGAATGTTTAGACTTTTGTAAAAACTGGATTCTCTGTTCTATAAATGAGGGTATTGATACCTACCTCATAGGATTGCTGGGACTGTCAAAGGAAATGACTGATATAAAGTGCCCAGAAATACTTCGCACATGGTACAAGTTAAAAAACAAATAACTTTCCCCCCCTCCTGCTTGAAGATGGTTGTATTCTAGAACAAGTTTTTCCCATTAGGAGATTGCGTCTCTCCTAAAACCTTTCATAAGCTAGTGAAATGTAGTTTTCAAAGAGTCCCCTCAATGCTGAATTTTTAATTTTCTCTCTGTGAATAACCTCTCTGAGATGTAGTTTGCTTTCTGTACAATCTGGAAAGTAACACCACAAAATAAGTATCTGGCAAATATAAACTAGATAACAGCATTATTATTATTAAGTTAGCAACCAGTGTAAGACCTTTTCTTTTTGCCCCTCCCACCTCCGTCCTCCCACCCCTCCACACACCCTCTCCCACCATACAAAGGAACAAAAGTACTGCTGTGTATTTTGTTTTAGATTTGAAGGCCAGTGTGAATGTACACATACTATATTTTCAGTTCATAAAAATTTATCATCTGGAGTAAAAATAGCTCTTTTGCCTACTGTTATAAGATTCTCCACCATATCTGAAACTGATGAGCCATTTTGTCTGCTGCGGGTAAAAAGTGTGCAAAACATGATCATCTTCCTTTTGGTAAATTATTTATAACTCAAACATTTGTTGAAATCAAACCATCCATTTGTGGGTCAAATGTGATTGACTTAACTCTCACATTGAATGATGTACATTTCAACACCTACACAAGATGTCTCATAGTTTTTGGAGTGGTGGGGCTACACTTATTGTCTTGGTTAATATATCTATGTCTTTGTATCACCCTGAATTAACTCAGGGTTTGAATCATCTAGTGATTCCATGCATGAAGCTTGGAGTTTCCGGTTGCAAAACTCCACAGCTTTTCCTGATTCCATCCACACATGCCAACATTCCACTTACCGAAATTTTGACCATATTTCCAGCATTCCTGAAGTCGTGGGGAGACTGGGAGATGAGGTGGGGGGAGGAGAGGGAGACAACTCTTTCGTGGCTGAATCACTCAGCAAACAACTTAAATTTCAATAATTTACAAATCTATTTCTAAAAGTCTTTTGTACTACTCCCCAGTGCACAAAGTGAGTGTTCCAGAAACTTGCCATTTTAATGTTTTCTCTTTACCTCCCAGGAACTGTAGTTCTTCTCACTCTAGAGTGAAGAGGAATTAGCACTCTGTTACTCCACCAGTTTCAGCTCTGGGTCCATTTTTGTGTGAACTAAAACTATTAAGGTGCTCAGTTAAACAAAATACGTGTCTATTCCTTTAAAAACATCCTGCTTACTTAGAAGGCTGCTTTAGTTTTAAATAGAAATTTCTTTTATAATATTTATTATTGCATAGAGTATTCCAATGTCATTATTCTTACAGTGTTCCCTGATTTTGAATCCAAGTGTTAGGTAACCTATATTTTAATAATAATATATAGAATATGTTGTGGTGTCTATTATCATAGATAGATTTATTTTGGATGAAGGTGCTTCTCTTAAATTATAATATATTAATAAATTGGCTTCTCAAAGAGTGAACATAAAGTAATTCCCTTACTGATCTTTTTCTTTAATTTGTTTTGGAGAGTTTGAAGGATAGTGCAACATGATGAATAGTGACTGAACTAAGCCTGAACAAAATGATGAAGAAAATATTTAAAAATTTCAATCTTAACAACCAGCATTAAAATAGGACACACACCATTTTATGCTGAGCAGAGTTAAAGCCAAGATTCTTTTGGAAGTCTGCATGGTGCTATGTATTGAACAAAGCAAGGAAGTCAAAGGACATCACATTTTATTTATAAGCTAAAAAAAAAAAAGAATCAACACTCAGAATTTTTGTTCTTTAATTCCTTCCAAATAGGGAAATTTTACTCTAGTATATTTTCTCATTTTTATACTTTGTTATGAAAAATTTAAATGTATATTTGGATATAAGAATAATTTAATTGCTCAAAATAGAGGAACTAAACAAACTTTTATATTTCTAGATCTTATTATCACCTTCAGTAATGACAACTACATAAGGGAAAGTAGTATTGATATAATAATAGTTGCTAATATATAACATTTTTTATATGGTAGACAATGTTATATTTTAATAAATATTAACTATTTCTCATGAGCACTTTATGATATATGAAAAATTATTCTTCATTTTTATAAATGAATAAGCTAAAGAGATGTTAAGTAAATTACTCAGGCTCTCTGACCCCTGTATCCATGTTTATCAGTATTTTTGACAATCTCTCCACATCCTCATAAATATTTGAACATGGCTATTCAGGAGATAGATGACAGTGGTTTAGATTCAAGTGGTAGCAGTGGCTAGCATAAGAAGGGGCATCCTGAATGTTTTCTGAAGGTGGAGCTGACAAGTTTTGCTGATGGGTAAATATGGTGTATGAGAGAAAGAGAAAAGTCAATAAGGACTCCAAGTTTTTGTCCTACACAACTGAAATTTTGAAGTTCCAATGAACTGACATGGATAAGACTCTAAAGGAGCAATTTTTAGGGAGATCATTTGAAATTTGGTTTTGACTATATTTAACATATTTATTAGACATTTAGGTGGCAATGTCTAATAGCTGGATATAAGTATATATTTCACAAGAGATGTAAAAATTTAGGATGTCTCAGTTTACAAATTATATCTGTAAATTCAGTTTACAAATTATATTGAGAGAGACTATATAAGACCTTCAAAGCAGTGAATGTAACTAGAGAAGAGAAAGGACTTCTGTTTAGAATAAGAAAGATCTAGTTAATCTGGGTAAACTCTATTGGTGAAAACAACTGGAAAAGCTTTTCAAATTACTAAAAAATCTACTTAAAGTTTCTAAAAGGTAATGGTATATTAATAGTAAAGTGTTGCCAGACAAGTATCTCAGAAATAGGTAGAAACCTAGAAAGGTAAGTTTAGTATTTGAAAACAATATTTTTTTAGGGCTATCCACCAATTCAGGAAGAGGTGCTGAAAGGCAAAGAACATGAGCAGCGTTTTTGACAGCCTTTCAGGACTGAAAAAAATGTCTAAGTTCTGCCATTGAAAAGCAGCTAGTAATTCCCCACATTTTGAGTTAATATCCCCAAAACCTCTATTCTAAGAGTTAGGGTGAATGAGAAGTAGACTTGTCCTCACAGAGTGTGAAGCCAAATTTTCAAGACTCTCATCCCAAAGGTGAGTGAGATACCAGATTGCTGGTACCCCTTTTGAATTCCAGAAGCCAAAGTAAAATTTCTTTAGAAGAAAATAACTGTATTTTAGACTTTAAATTTCATTTACACTATCAAATGTCACTTACAACTCCTGGCACTTAATAAAAAATAACTGGACACTAGACACATAAAGAAGTTAAAACCCACAAATGAAAAGCAAGAGAAAATAGATGATAAAGGTAAACCAAAGTAATCCTGGACA
The DNA here is from genome assembly GCF_003031525.2 of Neophocaena asiaeorientalis asiaeorientalis. Classification (NCBI taxonomy): domain Eukaryota; kingdom Metazoa; phylum Chordata; class Mammalia; order Artiodactyla; family Phocoenidae; genus Neophocaena; species Neophocaena asiaeorientalis. The sequence goes on along the minus strand of NW_020174917.1, from coordinate 4,766,407 downwards.
TGTTATCAGACAAAGATTTTAAAATAAGTTTGAATAGTATGTGTACAGAGATGTAAGAAAATGCTCAAATTTTTATCAGGGAAATGAAAATCATAAGAAAGAATCACATGATCATTTTAGAACTGAAAAAATAAAGTAGCCTAAATTAAGAAATCAATAGAGAAGTTTTGCAGATGATTGACAAGAAAGCCACATCTAGTTACATGATTCAACTATTGAAGACTGAAAGAAGCAAAATAGAAATTTTTATAAGTAGAAAGAAAAAAAATGACTCAAAGTTACTGTTTTCCTTCAAAGCAGTAGCATAGAGACTTGTACTATTTTCTCAACCGAAATAAAAGCCAAAAAAGCAATAAGACTGATGTTTTTAAAATACTGAAACATAATAACTCAGCTTAAAGTTCTCTCCCCAGCAAAAATATCCTTCAAGAAAGAAGGGGAAATCCTAGATACTTCCAGACGATCAAATCTGAGGAAATTTATTACTAACATATTTATATTAAATGCTATATTTAAGGTGGTCTTCAGGCAAAAAAGAAAATTATCCTAAAGTAAACAGAAGATATACTAAAAAAACCCAATGAAATGGTAAACACAAAGGTACATATAAATGAATAATGTTGTATAAAACAATTTGGTATTACTGTGTTTAATACATATCTAATATATATTTATATATCTACGTCTATATATACATGCCTATATAGACATACATATATTGCACTATAAGACTAGCATATAATTAAAGAAGTAAAGAGTGTCCCAAGATATTTGCACTGCACAGGAAGATGTAAAATCTTGGTTGCTTATTGTAACTGTTTAATCCTTGAAAGAAAAGTAAAAGATTATATAACTCTTAGGCTAATAGAAGGGACTAGCTTTTAAAAAATAAAAATAAAAGGAAGGCAGAAATGCAGAGAAAAAGGAACGTGCCAGGCAGGAAAAATAGGAAACAAATGTTATAAGGGTAGATTTAATCTCCAGTATATCAGTATTTACATTCAATGTAAATGAACTAAATGGTGCCATTAATGGACAAAACATGTTAGATTGGATTTTTAAAAAAACATTATATTATCTTTATAAATGGGAGATTCAAGAGAGACCTAGAAGGTAAATAATAGAAAAGATAGAGCACCACCAAAGTTAGAGGAAATGCCTGTATCTATGTTCTAGTTAAAATCATTTGCTTTTGCCACTATTCTTGTCTTTTTGTCTCTCAGCATGGAAATCTGCAAGTGTTTAAGGCTTCAGTTTAATCTTTATCGCCATAGAATTAGTTATGACACTGTGTGAGGGGATGTGAGCTTCACCTGAATTTGAAGGCCATGAGTAACAGCACATGTTATTTTCACCCATCCCTTTCCTCAGCCTGGCTGACGGTTCCAATCCAGCTTTTGAAGCCATCCATTATCAACTTTTTTGTGGCCTAGCAATATAAACAAGTCTGCTTGCAAGTTTAAAGTTCTAATATTTCATTATCTTCTTCACGTTTGCTTCTCTATAGAATCTTAAGAAAGCGCTTAATGTGAGAAGAGGAAGAAAAGGATAAAGAAAAAGTAAGGGATGGGGGTGTTCAGTGAGAAAAACAAAAGGGAAAGGAGATAGGAAGATTGGGAATAGAGAACAAGGAAATATTGAGAGCAAAATTATTCAACTGTGAAGAATATATATTTTGAAATAAAATGATAGTGGGTTGTACATGGGATAGTGTTTCATGAGGGAATTATTTTCTGGCATTTCTTGAGAAATTTATTTTTTTGTTTTTTTGATTACCAAATACTGGAAACAAGTTAGTTGAGAAATAAGGAGAACAGTAAAATAATTGTAATTCTTCTGTGATAACAAAGGCATTTGTGATTCTAAGAAATCCACTAATTTCAAGTGGAGAGTAAGATCAGAACATGTTCATGTGCAATGCTGAAAGGTCAAGGTTGACAATTCCAGGACCCAGTACAGGAGAATGTGGAAGAGAAGTGGTCCTGCATTGATGGCAGCTGGGTTCAGGGGTGGTTGTGGCTAGATGTGCATTTTCTTGAAAATGAAATAAATATTACTAAGTCATTATATATTATATACTTTATGCAGATCCTGTGAGTAGTGTCCCATGAAGTATCAACATTTAGTACCCAAATAAGTTCTTAATTTGGCAAATCCGACCCATATTTCTATGAGTACTGTTAATCTTTCTAGGAGATATGGAATGTTTTCATGATTAACTTCTCTCCAATAATGTTTGCTGGCATTTTCCACTGTAAGAATATTAATTAGAGGCTTTAGTTCTTTGTAAAAATATTATTAAGCAATACTTTATGAATAATTTTAAAGATATTCACAATTTTAATTTAATAAATTTATTTAATAATTTTAAAAATATAAAGATTGCTTAAAGCATTTAAGAATAACTGTTGGGGCTTCCCTGGTGGCGCAGTGGTTGAGAGTCCGCCTGCCGATGCAGGGGACACGGGTTCGTGCCCCGGTCCGGGAAGATCCCACATGCCGTGGAGCGGCTGGGCCCGTGAGCCATGGCTGCTGAGCCTGCGCGTCTGGAGCCTCCGCTCCGCAACGGGGGAGGCCACAACAGTGAGAGGCCCGTGTACCGCAAAAAAAAAAAAAAAAGAATAACTTTTGATTTCAGGAATTCCAATTTTTGTGTGTGAATCAGGAATTTGAAAACATTAAATGCAACATCATGAAATGAGACATTCCTATGAGAAAGGAAAACAGAAAATTTGGTGAAATTTACCCAAAACAAGCTTATCTATATTGGCCAGGTTTTGAAGTGAGAAAAACAAAAGATATGTAAATATATATTATCTAACATGGATATAATAGATTTTAAAGGCCCAGGAAACATGAAAGTGTTTCTGAGAAAAGTGTAGGAATGTAAGAATCCAGAGTATGAAATGAAACATAAACATCAGTTGCATGCGTTTTTCAGTCAGCCAAACAGCCAATTGTTCATCATTATAGCAAAATAAAAAGGTGCAAAAAGAGAAACCACTCCAAGGATGATATAGTCTCACTTATCAATGATACCTATTAGCGCCAGGGTTATAGGAATACCCCACTTGCTCTGATGGTGCTGTGGTCATCACTGGGAGAACTTTTGGGGCATTACTGATATTTTTCTAGATTATAAATATCAGGTCTGAAATGATTTTTTTTTTTTCGGTACGCGGGCCTCTCACTGTTGCGGAGCACAGGCTCCAGACGCACAGGCTCAGCGGCCATGGCTCACGGGTCCAGCCGCTCCGCGTTATGCGGGATCCTCCCGTACTGGGGCACGAACCCGCGTCCCCTGCATTGGCAGGCGGACTCTCAACCACTGCGCCACCAGGGAAGCCCCGGAAATGATTTTAATGGACAAGATCTTTGGGGATGTTTTTTCTTGCACAATAGAATATTTGGCATTCTTCTAAAACATGTAGAGAATTCTGAGATTTGCACCGAGTACTCCACGTGTCAGAGCTTAGTATATTTCCCTTTCCTAGAAAACCATTGTGCAGAATGATCACGATAACCATCTCTCTCCTATTTATTTACTTATTTTTCTTAACGCCACATATTTTTTAATCATTAAGCGAGCTTTAATTGTGCATTTGTAATATAGCTGACACTGTACAATATAATTAAAATGTGATTCCAGCCTCCAAGAAATTCAGGTTATTGAACTAGCAACAAATGTTTCACTCATTATCATCATTAACATTTTGTTAGGTGCCATCTAATATCTACTATTTATTGAGCACTACATATGTGTTAAGTATTCAGCTAAATATATTGCATATATTATCTCAACCAAAACCTCTGCAGCAGCTAATGTGACATATTTTTGGAGCTCAAAATTTTGAGCTCCGAGTAATTAGCTCACAGTTAAAGAGCTATAGATTGATGAATCATGGGTTAAGCCCAGAGCTAACTGTTTTCGATGTTTGAACTCTTGAGCACCATAGTAAACCCACTGTATACCTAGGCAATCTAATAGGTGCTTTGGGAACACTTAATTGGAGTGATATACTTTGCTTGAAATAAAAGGTACAAGGAAGGCTCTACAGTGATATGACATTTAACTTGTGCTTAAAGAATGTATAGTACATAGTCATTCGCTCAGTGAACAAGTAAGGGTAACACATTCAAAACAGATGACTCTACATGATCAGAGAATTAAACCTCATTATTTTTATGGTAAATTTCCAATGTGAAAATATGTATTAACCTACTTACCTAGGAAAAATTTTATAGGTCATTGGATATGAAATAAGTGTGCTGTATCATATGAAATTTATTGGCTGTAGTGAGCCTCGCACATTGCATTTTACCTTAGTGGTGAGTAATAAATAGTAGATTATTTATTTGATTTTATGATATTGTAATAATGTTTATCATTCCTGTTCAAAATAACCTTGTGCATTTATTGCATTTTTAGAAAGAATTGTTATTATAGATCAGAACATTTTGATTAATAGCACTGATAAGGCAAATAAAGTTATTTTATTACAGGAACCAGACACAAGAACAAGCCAAATAAATTCTGAATAGCCATCAATGTAATCATACTAAAGGCATTCTCATCTTCTTTGACTTATTTTAGTATCAATTCATTTAACATTGATGGACAATAACATGGAGTAATGATGACAAGATCGTTAATAAGTTGCTGACTCTTATTTCACTAACTTCCTTTGGTCTTAGATGGGAGGACTCACTATTTTAAAACTGTCATTTCCACTAGAGATTAACCTATATATTTAATGCAAATTCAATGAACATCTCACTGTGATTTTTTTTCTATGTTAGAATAAATTGATTCCGAGTTTCATCTAGAAGAGATGTGTAATAGGTAATACAGTATGATTTGTACAAGAAAAGCAGTGAGGAGAAACATGGTTGCCTTGCCATATGTGTAAATATCCCATAAACCCTAATAATTTAAAAAACAAATGCTGCTGTGCAACCATAGATAAAGAAATAAAATGGAATAATATTTGAACTAATATTTATTTATTATCTACTATGTGTCTGCCATTTTCAAGATTACTGAGCAGGGAGAAAAACAAGCCAATGAACTACATAGTAATATTGGAATTTCAAATTAGTAGAGGGGGATTATTATAAGCTAAGAAGTTGATTATTATAAGCTAAAAAGTTGTAGGAAAAGTAAATTTAGATCGTTACCGTACACATACACACACACACACACACTCTCTCTCTCTCTCTCTCTCTCTCATACTCAGTTCAACTGTGCTATTGTGTAACCTAAAAGAAAACTATAAACTATTACAAGAAGAAAGTCTAGGAGAGCTTTTTAGGACATCGTGTGGTAATAAGGTTTATTTAAATATGATATGGTACTAAAATTGTTAAAGGATAATAACTATTTCATGTAAATGGACACTACTAAGTTAAAAAAAAAAGACAAACTGGGAAAATATTGGCCGTGGATATTTTGGGCAAATCATTGAAAGGCAAAAAACACAGATGTATTAGTTATCTATTGCTGTATAATAAAACACCCCCAAAAATAGTAGCTTAAAACAGGAATAATCAAGAATGAGTTGGGAATTCAGGTGTGGTTTATTCAAGTAGTGCTAGCTTAAGGTCTCTCATGAGATTGTTGTCAGATGGTTGTTTGTTGCTAGGGTCATCAAAAGTCTTCTTCATTCACATATCTAGTGGACTAGACTGTAGCAATCGGAAGTGCAGGAGCTAGAATTGCTGTGGTTCTGCAGACATCACTCTGTCTCTAGCTAAACAGTCTCTCCAGCTTAGTAGCATCACAGTAGCAAAACTTCTTATAAGCAGGCTCAGGGTTCCAAAAGCAGATGAGCCCAGAGAGCAATCCAGCAACCCAACTCTGTCAACTTTATGACTTAGCTTTGAAAATCACATTATTCCTACCAAATTTTGCTGGTCAGAGAAGGTAGAAGCCCCACCCAGATTCAAGGGTAGGAAATATGGGACCCATCTCTTAATGGGAGAAGTGTGAGTCACATGGCAAAAAGAATACCTAGAAAATACATTCTGCCACAGGAGAGTAACTTACAAATGATAAAGTATATATATGTAAATATGCATGAAATCATTCCATTGTAAATGTTTGAGAATATTCATTGTATTAATGATTGTAATTATATAATAGGAAATAATATTTTTCTTTGTTAGGGGATTGGTTAAATAAAATACAGTATATCCCTACCATTAAATTCCATAGCCATTAAAAGTATGATATAAATTAATATTTAAGACAGTGGAAAGAGAATTCATGAAATGGTGGAAGAAATGTAGGTTACAAAATAGAATGTATGATAAATAGACATTTATAAAAATGAATACCCCAACAGATTAACATAAATTTTTTGTATATATAAACATTTTGCAAGGAAAAACACTACTATAATAAAAGCAATTATCAAAATAATGATCCAAGTTTTATCTAGTAATAGTATAGGGAATGCAGAAGGGAAATTGACAAAATGGACAATAATACTAATGCCAGATTCCGGAGGGATAGTCTATGTTTTCCCTCTTAATAAAAAATAAGAAAACTGAATTGCAAAAATTTTAGTAAGTGTACAGTCGTGAGATTCACAACTAAACCTGTCCTCTTTTACTCAGCATTCCTTTGGTATATTGGGCTTCAAAATTGCTTTCCAGTTCAGAAATCAAACTTTTTTAGATGCTGTCTGTGTGCAATCACTGAGAAGGCTCATGAAAAGACATAAGTGTCTTCTTTCTGACCCAGACTGAATAGGAATATATAAGGGAAACATTATTTCTAAAAAGCTATATTTCTGCATTTGAATGTGTGGCATTTTGGTTATTGCTAAGTAGCACATTTATTGATAATAAATCTTTCTGCTTTGTTTTAGAAAACATAAAGGTAAATGTGTTATACATCAGACAGTGAGTGGAAAGAACACTGGGCAGAGTGACCTGGGTTCTATTGTGGATGAGGAATGTCTCCTGCCACATCAGTAAACAAAGGATGTTGCTGCCCTCAAGCCATCAGCCAATGCAGTCACCCAGCCTGTGCACCCTGAGGGAATTCAGGATAGAGAAAAGTGGGATACTGGCCCTAGATAGTTAGGGTGCTTATCAAAGGAGTGATTTCAATGAGCCCAGTCTCTTGTATCTTCCCATACATAGAAAAGCACTACATTCATTAACTTTAGATGTTTGGTTTTCCTTAATTAGTAATCTTTTGATATTCCAACTACCTGGGGTTTGTTTTCATTTTTGTTTTGTTTTGTTTTTTTACAAAAACTCCTATATACCCTGGCTCCTCTCTTACCTCTTTGGAACAGTCCCTCAGAGGTATCTGAGAGGCTGTCTCCTGGGCTTAAGTCCTCAGCATGTCCACCAAATAAATCATAATTCTCAACTTTTAGGTTATGCATTTTTTTCAGTCGACACTATCCTGGTTCTCTTTATTGCACGTCCTCAAGCATGTTATAACATCATTTGGGCCTGTTACCTCATCTAAAAAATAAATAATTCACTTAATTTTTAATGTCTTTTTGGTACTGAAACAGTTCCAATTTTCTCTTTCTCCTTAATAATAGATTTATTAATCAGTCCATAGATTGATTGGCTTATAAAAAACAGAAATTTATTTCTCACAGTTTGCAGGCTGAGATGTCCAAGATCAGGGTGCTTACATGATCTTATTCTGGTGAGAGACATTTTCTGGTTTTCAGACTGGCAACTTCTGTTCTTATCTTCACTTGGCAGAAAACAAGCAAGGAATGCTCTGGAATCCCTTTTATAAGAACACCAATCCCATTCTCCACTCTCATGACCTAATTACCTCCCCAAATCTCTGCCACATAATACCATCATATTAGGAACTAGAATTTTAGCATAAGAATTTAGAGGAGAGAAGCACAGACATTCAGTCCATTGCATGCATAAACAATGGAACTGTAGACCTTCATCAATTTCTTCTTCTCTATATGGTGACAGAGGCTCTCAGACATGAAAACACATCAAAGTACAATTAGTTTTATGGAAAACACCTGAGACCTGGAAGAACCAGATGTGTGAAAGACTTGGAAGCCTCTCTGTGGATACTCTTGAACTTATTTCTTCCTTTGAGGCATTAATTTTCCAATACCCAGAATTCTTTAGGGAAAGAATAGATTTAGAGTGATGTTGACACATTCAATATACTCACAAGAGTTACTCTACATCACAGATATTTTTGAATAAGTGCAAAAATAACCCCTGGTAGTTTATACTTAATTTTTAATATGCAGAAAAGGACTAAGTGAAAATGTCCAATAATGGTAAAAAGAGTGAATGAAGATTAAATTTTAATTGCTTAGGAAAACAAACTTTTCAGACACTTAGGTGGTATGTATTTCCATGCAATTTGCATTACATTAATATGATTAAACTGAATGTGAAAGTAGTTAAAAGGTAAAAAAAAGTGTACTTTTGCAATGAGTCAAAATGTGATGAAGTAACTAATATTACGTATTTAGAATCTGAAGTGTAGAAGAATGTGCTACTGCAAAATGCCTCTTTGACAAAAGGATTATTTTATGCTGACTATTTTGAGAAACAACAGAAACAGGGGAACCTCTGAAAACAGAACAGAAGTTGTCCTTTTGTAAGGGAAATTTATAAAGGAAATCTCCATTTGTAAAGGATTTTTCCTTCTCTGTACCAGGAAGAGACAAGTTTTATCAAAGGAAGAGGCACTAAGATAAATCTGTATAACAAGCCTTACCCTCTTTACCATGCTTTTCCTGATAACCTCCTCATAACTGACCTCCCTCTAATCCCTTTCTTCTATTATCTTTAGCAAAATACAGTTTTTAAGCCAGAGTTCCAAGCCACCTCAGAGAGTTACTCATTCTTCCCTGTGTATCTCCCATGTGTGCATAACTGTTTGTTTTTCTTTTGTTAATCTGTATTTTATTACAGAGGTCTTAACCTAGAACTCAGAATATAAAGGAAAAATTATTTTTGCTTCCCTAAGAAACCATATGTGGATTTAAATGCATCCCTATCATGACTTCTCATGTGTTGCCCTATTGCTTTCATCTTTTCCCATTCACCATTTTCCTCAAATTCCTCTTATGAAAGTCATTAAATGCATCTAATCACCAGCTCCTACTATTATTTCTCATTCTATTTTTAGATTATTTGAATTTATCTTCCTTGCCTTGTATATCAATGCACTGCTGCCTTCTCTGATTATTTATTTTTGAATATTTTTCATGATTCTTGTTCTTAACAATATGGGCAGTCTGCATTACTCTTGATTTTAAATGGTTAAATGAATGAAACTGTGCTGAGGAAGAAAGAATAACAGAAGATGTTATAACATCTTAACTGTATTTCTGTCTTCAACTTATATGTCAATTGGAAAATTGTTATTTCTTGTTTTAAAGAGGCAAATTCAAACACTGCATTTCCACACCACAGAAAAAATGTGAAGTAAAACCCAGCTCATGTGTAACACAGAAAAAGCAAACAAGTTGAACAGAATATACAGCAAAATGCTTCAGGGGACAGGAAAAGAAGCAGAAGCTATTCATAGGTATTAAATAACTAGCAGCTGACATTTTGTAGGTGATATTAGAGGTAATGAAAATACCTCCAATATCACCTACAAAATACACCTTAGGGATGCTATTAGTAAGAAAAAGTCCCTGCTGCTATTTAATGTTTAGCATATATAAAACACAGTGGCTGAGAATTTTCTATTTTTCCCCAGATAGACTACATCAAAACAAAGATACCAAAAAGTATCGGTAGAATTTTGTCAAGGAGAACTCAGAATAAATTGTCTTCATTATAACTTCCTAAAATTTTTCACTGCTATGTTTATGAGTAAAATATTGATTATTAATACAAGAATCTCCATTTATATATAATTTGTGGTTTGCTATTTGTGTATGTATATATGGTATTAAATTAGACTGACTTTGCGTATACATTTGTTTCTTTCATTCTACAATGTAGAATCAGTGATTCTAATGAAAAGTCTTTCTTGTCTACATAAAGCCCAAGATAAAGAATTTTTTTTTTTTTAAGTGGATGGTATCTGATGACACTGAGTGGTCATCTCTAAGTAAGACAGCTGCCCTCTTGAATGATGATCCAAAGACGCTTATTTGATTTAGTTTCTTTTTACATTGTATATTACCATTTAATATCCAACTATCCTTAGACACCTCTATATATTTCTCTTTTGAAATGTCCCCCCAATCCCAGAACTATGCAAATGGCTTCCAAATATCTAGCTGAAACCTACCTGATGAGCTTTAGATTCATACTTCAGTTATTTGATCAGCATCATCCATTGTTTTTTCCCACTGGTACTTCAAACTCAATAAACACAGAACATCATCTTTCCCAGGAGATATGTGACTTTACTCTTCTAAATTTATCTTGGTAGAAAATGATTCTCACAGTTACCTGAGAGCAATTATCAAGACCTAGCACAGAAGGCATATTTTCCCTGTAGACTTCTCTGCTACCTGTAATTGGAAAAAAAACAAAAAACAAAAAAAACCCTTCCTCGTCTGATAGAAATGTACCTGGCATTTGCTCATGACATTTTTCTTTTTTTTTTTAATCCAGTAGATGTATTTGTGTATTTGTCTCATGACTGAGGTTAGGGGCTTGTTTTATTATACTGGTACACAACTCAGAGACTTTACATTGGCAATCTTTTCTGAATATATTTTGAATGAGTGGTAAATGAATGAATTGTATGTTATGTGAAAGAAAAAAATATTGGTAATATTCCTAACAAATCAATTATATATTTTTATTCATACATATTTTAAATCCTTTTTAGTCTATACATATTTTTAGTTCTTTGAAACTTATAGAAAAACAAATTTGACCTATGTTAAATTCTATGTCTAGGAATTAAGACTGGATGAGGATACACTTGTTGATTCAATTAATGTCTTCATAGTTTTAGAGATTCTAGTCCTACCACAATGCTTTCATCTTTCTAGATCTGAGTGCTGATTTTTAAAATACACTTTATGCATACTTATGCCACTTCTTCATTTTTAATCATTTAGTACGCTCTTTCTTAGGTTTTTTTCTAACTACCTACTGTATATAAAATAATTTGATATAACGTTGCACGCTAAACTAAGCATTATCAGTTCACTGCCACTGTGATTTTATATATGGCAAAATGGTGTGTGATCTTGCTTCCAAAGATCTTTGCACGATGGCCAGGATTTTCTTGATTTATTAGAACGAACACAGTTGCAATTTAAGATTCTGCCTTTAGAGAATAGGATACAGTGTCTTTAAACTCTCATCATAGATCTGATACATATATATATATATATATAGAAATATACTACATAAATGGGTGCATGTGTAAAATGGTGATAATAACACTAGCATGATAGGGCTATTGAGAAATGTAAGTAAAAGTAAAGCATTTTGGAACAATGGTTGGTACATAATTGCATACTAATCTCAGCTTTGATTATTATGTATGACTCTCCCAGGGCCTTTTACAGTGAAAGACAATAATAACTGTTGAATTGAACTTTTATATCCACGGTAAATCATTCTCCTAAATTATAAAAAAGAAACTCTCAAAAGTTTAAAACTTTATGGAGATTTAGATATGAACTAATTTGACTCTGTGACATGTGTTAGATTTAGATAGCAGAATAAGACATATGCAGTGACTTAAGATGACACACTTAGTTTGACTTGCAAAATTGGTACTAGGATATGAATCTTGTGAGTCAATACTTTCTAACTCATCATGTTACTTGCAGTTTTAATTTGCTGTTACTTTAGTTTATGGAATTGTGTCAAAGAAATTTTGCAAATAAAAGTAAGCATTAACTTTTGGTTCCCTTTGTCATATAATTTATCATAAAATGATCTTGAGACAGTGATTATTTCTTATAGTACCCACATTGCTTACACTCCCACACCCCCAGGCATTTATGATCACATATTTTCTATTCAATCCTTTGGTTACATGTATCTGTGGCAGGAAGAACTGTCAAGAGTGAGGTTTTCATAACTAGTGATCCACCAAAATTGTGCTCTACTTTTCATATTGTGGAATTCTGGCTGGGAGTTGGGTGCCCAGCCAGGGATATTTCCCAGCAACACCACTTCACCTGGTGTCCAGCTGTGGTCATGTAACTAGTTTCACAGGCATTTGAGTAACAACAGTGGTGGTACTTCTGTTGTCATAAAGTTTGTATACCTTCATTCTCTCTCCTTTCTCCAGTTACAGGACTCCCAAATCCTAGCAGATAGCAAAACCTTAGCAAAAAGAAGCTGTAGGCCTAAATCAGCTGTAAGGGAGGGGAAATTTTCCCCTACCCTTCTAAGACCTTTTGACTAATCTGATAATTAAATTATCATAAGACAGGTTTACAGGAGAAAAACTTAATTATGTACATAAATTTAATTATGTGACTGTACAAGGGCCCCATTAGAAAAATGAGACCCAAGGATATGTTAAGCAATTGAGGCTTATATGCCAGCTAAGAGAAGAAGGGGATAGGGGTTTGAGACTTCGAAGGGGAGGAAGGTAATTCTTATGGTGATGGAAAAGCAAATGTTTGGTAAGCAAATATCTGTTATATCAAGCAGAGACAGTGGGACACAGAGAGAACTTTGGTCTCCATGCCCTTCTGAGTGTCGCCCCCCCGCACCCAGACTGTATTCTTCATAGATATTTCTGGTGATAGTGATCTTCCCGGACCAGGCCCTTTATCTAAATTCATTTAGGCAGTTAAAGAGGAGGTAAAAAGAAGGACTCCTTGAGTCTTCTATTGCTTAAAAATATTCAGCTTAAAATAAACTTCATGCCAAAGAGATACGTTTTGGGTGGCAAATGTTGCTTCCCTATACAACCCATTGAACAAAGCTACCTCACAAATAGGAACACCATATCGGACTGCTATGAGAGTAAAAATAAATGCCTATTGTCTTACACCACTTAAATTTTGAAACAGCTCTTTGATGTTTCTACCAATGATTCAATATTTGAAGTTAATAAAATTAGCCTCTTTTAATATTTTTCTATATTGTGGATTTCTGCTAATTCAGAGAGCCACCTCAGAATTCGTCTGATTTAATATCACTAATATATGTACCTCATCTATATGTAGCATATGTAGCATAGAGATTTACAAGCTTTCTAATAACATTTGAAGCACCAGGATTCACTTTTATCTCCACATAAATCACTCTAACCCACTCTCTTCAGAAAGAGTCTAAATATTATCAAGTGGATGGAGAAGTGTAGAATAGGAGGTGTGCTTGAATGACAGATAAATAAAATAACATAAGACTATTTTCTCAACATGAATACAACAGTAAAAAATAATGTAAACTGGTAATCTGCGAGTATTGTTACTTGGAGGTAACATACATATAGTTTTTGTCAATAATACAGATAAATTGCTCTTTGATATTTGTTAAAACACTTTCTGAGACTTTGAGTTTTATTCTGGTCTTGATTTTTTCCCCTTTTGTTTCCACTTCCCCCAGCTGTAGCTTCCCTGTGACACAGTTAAGCCACATCCTGCCCACCTCCTTTAAAATGTCTCTTCTATGACTTAACTGGAAATAGGCTCCCAATTGTTTTTTAATTGCTATGCATGGGAAATGTTTTCCAACAGCACAGCTGGCTCCAGGATATATCTCTGGTGTTGGAGCAACTATTTTCTAATTGTTTTCCTACCTTTCCGATTAAATTGTGAAGAACCCAGCAGGAGGCAGACTCTTCAAATGGGTAACCAGCCCTACTATGTCAGCTCCTAGTTGCTCTGATGTGATAATCAGGAAAAAGAAGTGTTCTTTTTGATAACTGACCTTCATTAGTATTGAAAACAAATGGACTTTGGTAGGGAGGAAATGGGAGTCTATGTAGTCCCATATTTCAAGCTCATGGGAAAAATCAGAAACACTGACATTCTGCCTATTTAATACACTCCTAAATTTTTCTGTATTCGCTATATTAATTATTCTTGGCTACAGAGCTCTAACCCTTTCCCTATCACCCTGGTGTCCACTTTCTTTATATAAATTCCTGCTTCTGGGTTTACTGTATCCTAATAATGATTATTCATTTGATGTTTGATCTGTTAGTGTGCCATGTCAGAAAAAAACTGTATACAACTACATAATCTCAAAACAATACTTTTCTTACTAGGTAGACAGAAATAATTTTCCAATTCTAACTAAAAGACCCATTCTAATAAAAACTCTTTTTGGCTCAGTTCTTTAAGATTTCTTTTTGCAAAATACATAAAACAAATATACCTATACACTCTTGCTACTTTCATTTTGATCTGATGAAGTAGATTTTGAACGAAACACTCAGGTGATTTCCAAATTGATAAATATGCACAAGTAGCACCTCAAACTCAGATCATAAAATTTTTCGAAAACAAATTTGATGTCAATGTTTTTATTAAAGTGATTTTTAAATTGAAGTATGCTTGATTTAACACTATTATGATGCAGTAGGTGGTACTATGTAAACCAAACTAGACAGTGTATAGGAGACATGACTTCAACACTGCCACCGAGGAAAGGCAGACTGGGGGGAATCTGATGAATTCCTCACTGTAAAATAAAGAGGTTGACCTTTTTGTGAATAATTGGGTATTTAATAGAAAAAAGACTTTTTTTTTTTGCTTTTTTTTTGTCTTTGGAGTTTCTAAATATTATTTCAGCTAAGAAAAAAGAGATATTTTGTTACATCTATATTTTAAATATTTAGATTTCTGCTTCAAACTTCCTCAGGTCCTTGAATTTTGTTAATATTCCTTTACAGAAAAATAACCAACTCAAACAACAACCCCACAATTATTTAAAGGGTAAAAATCAAAGTGTAGTTTGGAGTCTCAGCAGAGATTAGCTTAAATTGACATACACTTATGAATGCTAGAGAGGTAAAAAAATATGCCTTATGATTTAGATTGCATTCTTCAATGCCTTCCTGGAAATATTTATTGATTCATACTTCTGAAGCTTTCTAGAATCATCAGGTACAAGTGATATTTAATTTTTAGGATAATAATCACAAATCTATCCCTTAATGAGAAATAAATATAACAAATTCTCCAAATTTTGTAAATGCTGGTTTCATAACTGAAAGTACAATTATCAACAAAAAAGTGCAATATCTTTTTTTATATATTAAGGATATAAGAACCCATTCAGCAAATCGTTCTGCAAAAATTATAGTCCAAGTCACACTTTCTTAAATATTTATTTCACAGTAATACGCACATACAAAAGTGTATGTGTTATAATGCTTAAATTATATTTTAGCATATTGTTCTCTTTAAGAATTTTTTTACCTTGTAAATATGCATGACAATGAACTTGTCTAATTATGCTCTTAGATAAAAGCATATGGCTCATTAATCTCATTTTTTCTACTTAAATGTAGCAATAAACATAAATAGTGTTGTACTCAAAAGTGAATTTTAAAAAGGGGATAGCAGCAAATTAAAAGCATCAAATAAATTAATATTTTGAAGAAACAATTATGCTTACATAATTATTTTAAAAATATTACCACTTGAAGACTGCACTCTCAGAAAACTACTTTCAATTGCCTTCTTATGCACAGACTTTACATATATAGTTTAACTTTTTCCAACATAAGCTACTGCTTGATGACATATTTCACAACTTTCTATGTAATACATCATGAATTGCTATGGCATGCAGTTACAAAATTATATACCAAGAAAACTCAAACAGTTATATAAGAAATATTTGATTTAATTTTAAATTGAATATGACATAATTAGCATTATAAACAGCATCAAAATATTAATGATGATGATGTATCACAATTTTTAGTTTAATTACTATGCCAAAACCTGGAATTTATTATAAATACATATAATAACTTAGGCTAACCATACATGCTCTTAGATAAATTCAGCTGTTCTATTTATCACAGCATAAACAAGCCTTTAAATCAATAACTCTTCAGTTAACTGATTATTTCATTAATTATATATGTCATATAAGATGAAAAAAGGAAATATACCATATAAAAGAAGATTTAACCTGGTTAAGAAAAAAATAAAAGAGAACAAAATAAAAAATTCAATACAGGCACAAAATATAAGATTGTGCCCAAGAAGTGTGAAGTATTATATTAAAACATTCTTTATAATTAGCAGAGATGGGCTGAGTATCTCTAGTTCCTGCTATGGTGTCCTCTCATAGTGTACAATACGTATTTGATGCATTTTAACACCTGCGAAAATCTGTTTCTTCTAGTCCTTCTGAAGCAATGTTATTAAATTCTAGAGACACTATTGCTTGCTGGCCACTTAGTGCACCAGCCAGTTGTGGCATGGCTTGTGCTAAAGACTTTGCGATGCAAGCTGCCAGTTGAGGAGGTTAGTAGGAAAAATGGGAAATATATGTTAAATGTATGTGAAGTGTGCGTAGAAAATAGACGCAGAATAGAACTGCTTTAGAGAGCTTACAAAGTAATATGAATCCTTTTACTATAGTGTTTTTGTCATTTATTTTATGATCTGAGCCTAGTTGCATTTTGTCTGAAAATGTTTTCATAATTTTGCATGAGTCCTTTTACCAACAACAGGCTAAAAAATAACATCAAGGGACGTTAGGTTAAAAACAAGTGACAAAAGTTCATCAAATAAATTGCCCTATTTACTTATTTGGATTTGTTCTCTTCATCTGCCTTGTGAATTTTGTGTTTCAGTCACCTAGAACCAAAAGCACTGGTCTTTATTAATATTAGGTAATATTAATTTCCCCATGATGCAAAGGAATGTTAAGAATGACCCAAAGTCACAGAGATTCTAACTGAAAAAATTAGGAATTACATACTCAGATCTATATCTCAGTTTTGAGCCTAGTACTCTTAGCATTTCCTTTAATATTTCTCTAGACCAAATAGTGGGGGAGATGTCCCTGTCTGTAGAGAAACTAAAAACAAGGGAAGTAGAGGCTGAGTAAAATTTAAGTATCACTTAATCTAACCCTGTCTTGAAGTAATTTACTCTGGGACTCTTTCCAATGCTGTGGACAGTCACTACAAGTTTCCTATGCCAAAATCTCCACAACTCCCTGTACATGCCAGGATATTGTATGACCTTAAGATTTTGCTTGTGCTCTGTCCAATTACTAATACACTTTGTCTTCACTACTTTGCCTTGAAAGCTCATACAAATCCTCTAAGACCCAGTTCAAAAGCCCATTCATGGATCACAGTTTCCCTGGCAGAGTTCACTGTACCCAGACTTTAGCACCCCAACTTAACGTACTCTTTAACACAAGACAATATGCAGCAACAGAAAATGTTAGTTGAGAATGATTAAACGCACAGTAGAGAGCAATGAATCTCAAATCATATAGCCAGAAATTAGAGGGTCTCACAAATGGAATTAAAAAAAAATGATGATGAGAACAGTGTACAATAGTAACCACAGTCTCCGTCTCTGGAGCTAAACTGACTGGGTCAGAATCCCTGTTCTATTACTTGTGTCCATGGGTAAACCACATAACTTCAACATGCTTTAACATATTTTTTTCTGGAAAACAAGGAAGACAACAATAATACCGACCTCAAAGAGTTATTGTGAGAAATAAATAGGTTAATATATTGTGAAAAGTAAAAACAGTGCCCGGCACATACTGAGTACTATACAATGACATTGAAGATAAGAAAAATAAGTAAATATCTATAAAGATTGTGATGAAACTCTTGGAGAAAATAAAAGTGTCCCTAGAAATACAATCAATATATTCTATCCACCTAAAATGAATGCTGGTTCAAACAAAAGCAGAAGCCAGGATAGAACCATCTCTGTTTAGATTGTCTGGGACTTGGTCTCACTGAAAAACACAGAAGTAGATCAGCTGAATGAAAAAAAGTACGACAGAAGAAGCATGGATAAAACCAGAACAGAGTCCACATGCTTTCCCCAGCTACTTAGGAAAAAAAATATATTAATATTAGAAACTTAATGTTTCTAGATATTTTGTTCTAGCCATCAATCTTAAAATAATGATATATCTTTCAACTCTTTCCATGATTCGCTTCAAAATACTCCAGTGGATAGCGCAGGGAGAGATGAGGGGGTATAGATGTAACAACATTTTTCCTTGAAAAATTCTAGATGTTGAGTGGCGGCAGTACTATTCTCTTTACTTTTATTTGTAAAATAACGTGTAGCATTTGATCTTAGCATTGGCTTATGAACATTTCCAGATTGGGTCTGAGACCAGGTGACTTTTTAAAAATATCCTTCCTGGTAGCAACAGCTCAACATCGTTACTGTTAGCCATGATATTTGTTTTAACAAATGAACTAAAGCAGCATTTTTTTTTAAAGACTTTTTTCATGTGGACCATTTTTAAAGTCTTTATTGAATTTGTTACAATATTGCTTCTGTTTTATGTTTTGGTTTTTTTTTTTTGTCAGGAGGCATGTGGGATCTTAGCTCCCTGACCAGGGATCGAACCCACACCCCCTGCATTGGAAGGTGAAGTCTTAACCACTGGACCTCCAGGGAAGTCCCTAAAGCAATATTTTAAAATATATCTCCATGAGTCCAGAATTTCCCAAACTTTAGTGTGCGTCAGAATCACCTACAAGGCCTCATTAAAATCCAGATCGCTGGCCTTCTTCCCTTCAGGAGTTTCGGATTCAGTATTTCAAGAAGGGTCCCAGGATGAGGATTCTAACAAGGTCCTGGTAGATGCTGCTGCTCCAGGGCCCATGCTTTGAGAACATTTCACCCAGCCTATATATTTATGACGTTTTCTCTCACATTATTAAGAACTCAGCAACATGAAGGTGGAGTTATATTCTTCTCTGTATTAGCGGGGCATTGAACAGTATCTGGAATACTGTGTAAGACTAATAATCAAACATAAATGTACATAATATCTCTGGGCTTTTCTTTGGTCATATTCAAACAAAAGCATCAGTTTAAATTACCTCTGAGATTCTTTCCACTAGATTGAAATGAGAATGTGAGAACAATGGATTCCATTTTAAATTTTATGACTTTCTTTGGGATAGCAACATCTAATCATTAATTCAAAGATAATGAAATGACAAACGCATCCTTTGTGCTAGACACTATCTTGGGAACAGGAGCATGGCCCTATAAATGTCTTCAAGGCCTTTGCTTTCATTGAGTAAGAAGATTAATATTGTAAGAGCATGAGAAAGAATTAGAATAGAGTGATCCCCAGGCAGGGAGGTCATTTTTATTGCTAGTGCAAAAACACAGATGTAAGATCATACATATCATTTGCTTATATGCTAAATCTATAAAAAAAAAAAAGATATAGATGAACTTATTTACAAAACAGAAACAGACTCACAAACTTAGAGAATGAATTTATGGTTACTGGGGGGAAGGGTGGGGGTGATAGACTGGGAGTTTGGGATGGACATGTACACCCTGCTATATTTAAAATAGATAACCAAAAAGGACCTACTGTAAAAAAAATTAAAAAATAAAGCAATATGAATCAAGAAAAAAAAAGATCATACATACTGTATTGCGGGTTATAAATGGAAAAGGAGTGAATGTAAATTCTATTGTAAAAGAAAACTCAGTATCTCTTTAATTTGAGGGACTAGAGCTAGACACTTCTCTTGTTTCTACCATAAAAGTATATTTCTTGAAAAAGATAGAAAGTTGTATCAACACAATGTAAATATAAATATATAAATTAGATATAAATATAAACTATAATTTAGGTAAGAAAGTAATAGTTTTCCATTTCTGGAAATTGAAAAAATGCTTATTTTAATCACAGGGATTGTGACTTAAAATAATAAGGTGATTATTATACAGGTAGTTTATGCTTTTTGTTACTCATGCATTGAAGAATAAACTAAGTCTTAAAGATGTTATCTTTGCTCATGCTACGTTTTTATGATTCAACTTTTTGTATTGTTTTGTTTTGTTTTGTTTTCTTTCTTCAAGGGCTAACCATTGCTTTTCCCAGCAGGGAGAAAAAGGCCCACCCACCGGGTCCCCTCCAGCTTTCACTAATGACCTCCTGGGGCTGTTTGCATTAGCCATGCAAATTTGAAAAACCCCAATTGTCTCCTGGTGTTTAATCTCACAACCCAATTTGCTTCTGAAGCTGGTGTGCTTAGCAGCTGTGCCGCAATGTTTGCCTGTCACAAACACAAAAGATAAGAGATAAAAAAGTAAAAGACTAGGCAAAATACTCCAATATCTTAGATCACTGCATCGAAAGAGGTAATTAACGACCTGAACAGTCACAGCCAACCAATTTTCAGTTACAATCAAGATGAAAATGTGTGTGTCAGTTATTTTCTGGAACCAGACCATATGTATAACAGTCATTCACAAGCACACTTTGTAAAGCTGGTAATGACAAAATGTATGTGAGTAAGTAATTTCCCCCTCCCCATCAACGATAACTTTTCCTTACAGTTTATTTTAAAACATCTGTTTCTGGCAGATTTAAGAAAATATGAGTTTGGGTTTAAAAAAGATCCTGCTGCTGTTAAAACAACAAAAAAAGGAAAAGTATATATTTACGTATTCGGGTTCAAAATGTCCCTCAGTTGAGCCATTTCTGAGGAAAAGCGCCTTTAACACAGGTCTCTGAGATGGTGGAGTATAAATAAAAACCTCAAAAAATAAACATCTCTGAGGTTTAAATCTGGACATGCGATGGAACTGACACTGCTATTATAAGAAAATAAAGGACTGCTAACTTTGGAGTCTAGTATTCCATTCTGCATTTAGCACAGTAATTTTTTGTATATAGAAAGATTTACTAGCTTAACTATACAAATAGCATAATGTTGTCTATAAGACCCTTCACAATTTGGCCTTGATCTGCTTCCCCTTTACCAAATAAAATTAAATTTTAACAGCAATAGACTTCTCAATGTTTATCAAAACCATATATCCCTTTGCATTCCTATGCCTATGGATCATTATTCATGATGATGATCTTGCCTTGATTGCCTTCCTTATTCTTTACCTTTTAAACTGTTACTTTGTTTATTATTTTATTTTATTTTAAATTAATTTTTATTGTAGTACAGTTGATTTACAATATTGTGTTTCAGGTGTACAGCAAAGTGAATCAGTTATACATATACATATATCCACTCTTTTTTAGATTCTTTTCCCATATAGGTCATCACAGAGTATTGAGTAGAGTTCCCTGTGCTATACAGTAGGTCCTTATTAGTTATTTATTTTATACATAGTAGTGTGTATATGTCAATCCCAATCTCCCAATTTATCTCTTTCCCCCCCGCTTCCCCCTTGGTAACCATAAGCTGATTTACAATGTTGTGTTGATTACTGCTGTACGGCAAAGTGATTCAGTTATACATATATATACATTCTTTTTTTATATATTCTTTTCCACTATGGTTTATCATAGGATATTGAATATGGTTCTCTGTAGGACCTTGTTGTTTGTCCATTCTATATGTAAAAGGTCACATCTGCTAACCTCAGCCTCCCTCTCCATCCCTCCCTCAACCCTCACCCTCTTGACAACCACCAGTCTGTTCTCTATGTCCATGATTCTGTTTCTGTTTCATAGATAGGTTCATTTGTGTCATATTTTAGATTCAACCTATAAATGATATTATATGGTATTTGTCTTTCTCTTTCTGACTTACTTCACTTAGTATGATAATCTCTAGTTGCATCCATATTGCTGCAAATGGCATTATTTCATTCTTTTTATGGCTGAGAAGTATTCCACTGTATATATGTACCACATCTTCTTTATCCATTCCTCTGTCAATGGACATTTAGGTTGTTTCCATGTCTTGGCTGTTGTGAGTAGTGCTACTATTGACAGAGGGGTGCATTATTTTTTTTTAATTATGGTTTTCTCCAGATATATGCTACTAGAACTACTCATATGGTAGTTCTATTTTTAGTTTTCTGAGGAACCTCCATGCTGTTTTCCACAGCGGTTGCACCAGCTTACTTTCCCACCAGAAGTGTAGGAGGGTTCCCTTTTCTCCACATCCTCTCCAGCATTTGTTATTAGTAGACTTTTTAATCATTCTGACTGGTGTGAGGTGGTACCTCACTGTAGTTTTGTAAAATCTTACTTATAATTCACATTTCTTCTCCAATTTCATCAGCTCTTTAAGCCTTCTGCTACCCTAACAGACAATATTAATGTCTACCTCTTAGCCATTTTAGCAACAGCACTAATATCAAACTTATGTTATTATTATTTATATGATAATGTATTGTCCTCTGAACTAGACACTCTATAAAGTTGTCTCTGGATAAAAGTCATTCATGTATCCTCAGGTATTCAACAGTTGAAGTGAGTAATCCAGAATCTTATTTTACTGAATTGTCTATATGACTTCTTCTTTTACCACCAAGAATTAGTTAGCATACTCATTTGTCTATTTCAAGTACTTTAATTCCTTTAAGTAATTTTTAAATGAATTTTTGAACATATCAGATGCAAGTCATTTTTGAAGCTCTTGATGGAATTAAATAGCTTTTATAAACATGGATTACAACCCTTCTCCACTTATCTCCTCTGTAAATTTTCTCTTTTAGCAAATGATCAATATTTTCATGGTTTTAGGTACAGTGCCTGGTATAAGGTGGCCTCTGAGAAATGAAGTATGCTTTCAGTGGCCTAATTAATTATGTATTTTGCAGCAAGGTTCTGCTTACAGATGTCTACTACATCAGGGCATTTCAAGCAGGAGCAATGTAGTTTAAGCAAGGTAATGTTTTAGATAAGAGTAAATAGAACTTAAAAAGAAGATAAACACACCATTCTAATTGAAAAATAAGGTGTCTCTATATAGTTAGAAGGAAATAAAAAAAAACATTCTTGTGAGTTAATGTAGCATACCTTTGCTTTAAATGGGAAAAAATTTTAAAAAGATAAAGCTTAAGAAAGCCTTTTCACTTGAGAAACTCCTCTACACTTTAAGCATTATCTGTTATGAAATGCTGTGAGGACAAGTTTCTAGAGTAGGGGTCCCCAACCCCTGGGCCACAGACTGGTCCCGGTCCACAGCCTGCTAGGTGCCGGGCACACAGCAGGAAGTGAGCGGTGGGCAAGTGAGCGAAGCCTCATCTGCCGCTCCCCATCGCTCCCCATCTCTCCCCACCACTCACTAGCACCTGACCCATCCCCCCACCCCACTGTCCGTGGAAAAGTTGTCTTCCACGAAACGGGTCCCCGGTGCCATTAAGGTTGGGACCGCTGTTCTAGAGTACACATCATCCTCATGCGTGTCCGTGCTTCCTGGAAAGAGATTACACGTGAAGCCCTAGGAGAAAAATTACAAAAGGAGCCACAACTTGCTTCCCCAACTTGATGAGTTATTCACGTTTCTTTTTTTTTTTTTTTTGAAGTATAGTTGAATCTGTCCTTTCATTCACATCTTATAAATACTCAAGTAAGCCTAGTTTTATGTTAGAATAAGATGATTTTTTCTTAGCCACAAAAAGAGGATTATGAGTTCATGAACTTTTGCACCATCGTAAATATTAAGCCTAGGAATTTAACCTGATGAGTCCCTAAAGTGAAAGAATGTACACGTAGATCTGTGTACCTCTGATCCCTCTTCTCAGAAGAGAATGAACTCATAAAATTAATGATATTTAAGCTGTTTCAGCAGAGACTATGAAAAAAATGTATTTTACGTGTTATTCATTGTGCTTGGATCTGTTTGTGTTTACATCTGTTTGTGTTCTTTCTATAGCTCATTAATATAGTCTTCCCAAAATGTAAATTATATTATGTAGCTAGCATTTACATTACAATTTTAGAAATAAAAGTCCACTGCTTTTTATGGGCTTAGACCCCCCATAATTGAAGCACTGTCTCTGAAAAACTAGGAAATGTGTAGTTAATCCATCTTTAAGGTTACCATGATATCCTACATTCAGTGCCTCTAGAAAAATCTGTGGGATAATCCCTAAACTCTCTGGAAAACTACCTCTAACTCTGGAAACAATATATTTGATGAAATTCATCTAGGTTCCCATTAAGCAGGTGGAGACATTCATGAGCCAAGATTTCTCTCCCTTGAGAAAATTCTGTTCCACATCAGGGGTGACAATGGTTCATCTACTCAATTATTTGGATAAGTAGAGACAAAATAGACATCTGAGGCAAAAGACCGGAGTTCAATCCAAACCCCTCCACTTACTGGCTTTGGGCAATTTTCTTAAGCTCTCTGTGCCTCAATTGATACTAGGATTAATTGCTTTTAAAAAATGATTTGTTATAAAAAGTACTTGCTAATCATCCTAAGATAATATGGTTGTGTAGTTCTTAGCTTTCTGCCCTTTTTAGGAGAGGTCAACACTTTAACAGGTAAAGGTTCCATTCTCTGTGACCTATGCCTTGTAACTGTTAATAGTACCCTGGGTTTATTGTTATAAATATTGATGCCAATAAGTGAAATATGTCAGACAGGAAATAGTGCATGATCTCACTTAAATGTGGAATCTAAAAAAACTTGAACTCATAGAAACAGAGAGTAGACTGGTGGTTGCCAGAAGCTGGAAGTTGGGGACAATGAAGAGATGTAGGTCAACAGGTACAAACTTTCAATTATAGGAAGAATAAACTCTGTAGATCTAATGTATAGCATGGTGACTATAGTTAACACTTTACTACATACTGAATATTTGCTTAGAAAGTAGATCGTAAATGTTCTCACCACACACACACACACACACACACACACAGAATGGTTACTATCTGAGGTGATGCAAGTGTTAACTAGCATTGTGGTGGTAACCATTTCATAATATATACGTATTCCAAATCACCTTGCCCACCTTAAATTTACACAAAGTTAATTTGTCTGTTGTATCTCAATGAAGCTAGTAAAACAATAAAAATAAAGACACCTTTAAAAAAATATTGACACCAGTCTCTGCTTTAAGATTTAGACTTAAAAGATTACCCAACCCATGGAGGAAAATTGAAAATAGTTATCCACTTCCAATAGACTTCCACCAATGACAACTTTGCCTTAATTATGCAATATTTTCAAAAATATAGGTTTATGTGTAAACCAAGGTTAATTCCAGAACATTGAAGTAACATTATTGAAATAGCCCCAAAGTGGAAACAGCCCAAGTACAATATACATCAGCACAAGAATAAATTAATTGTGATGCATCACATAAAAGGGAATGCTATTCAGCAATAAAAAGGAACACTTTCCGAAACATGAAGAAAAGATAAAACCATAATGAGCAAAAGAAGTCAGTCACAAAAAGCTATACACGAATGTTTCTATTTATAGGAAGTTCTAGAACAGGCAAAGCTATTATTCTTAGAAATCAGAATAGTGGTTACCCAGAGCAGGAGACTGTGGTTGATTGAAGGGAGCAGAGGGAACTATCTGGGAATAGAGCAATATCCAATATCTCGATCTAGGTGGTAGTTATAGGAAGGTACACATGTGTTAAAGTTCGCAAAGCTCTGTCTTTATATTTGTGCATTTCACTGGATGTAAATTATATTTCAAGAAAGTATTGATTATTTCATTATCGTAGATAACAAGGTAGAATTCAAAATTGAATAAACATTATTATTATTAACAGGGCTCTGGTCCTACTATTTAAGAGCAGTTGATCTCATTTTTGCCCTGAGAGGAGTTGTATACTTAACTATTCCTCCTAATGTATGCACTTATATGAAAGAGCCATTACGGTAGTAAGAACTTGGAGGCATTCTAACAAATGGGATTTACCAGGGCACCTCCCTTTAGTTTTTCTAGTTATTCCCGTCAAATGTTCTTCAAAGTAAATTTTGTTTACTTCAAAGTAAACAAAATTACAAACTAGTCTTTGACACTAATTTCAGTAACTACCAGAAATATTTCAAAATGCATGGAAGTGTGGTTGGCAGTACTCTCTCTACCCCTCATTCATTTATCCATTCATTTACATGTCCGGCTTATGAGCAACTGTTCAGTTATTTGCTCTTGGAGGACAATTTTCACCATCTATGTATATTAATAATTATTTTTAAAATAGCAACATATAGTGATGTGCTAGGGAGGGAAAGTATTGCTAGTTCCATCTCATAGAATGGTTTTATTATGTGCCTCTTTTTATGGCAATAGACAAAACGTTCAGAAATATTGAGGTAGAATCTATATGGAGTCCATATTTAAATATTTTGTCAAAATTATTTTTAGTATTTTTTCATAGCAACATAACTGTACTTTCCAGTGGAATATAATGTAACTCATTGTCTTAGGTGTAAATATAGTAAATTCTAAAATGTTACTTTAAGAGCTGGGAATAAACATCTTAAAATTCCTGTGAAACTTATTCATTATCTGTATTTCCCTTCTTTTTGTAGTTCTTTTATTGTCTTTGCCCGTCTTAATCAGTTTAGCCAAAATAATTATCAGGACAATTTCCTGGCATTTTGATTATATTGATATAGATGATGAAATTTGGAGTTGATTGATGTATTCAAAGATGAAACTCAAAAACTAGAACAGAGTTGAGACTTTTTTTTTTTTAATTTCAATTTACTTGGATAGGAAAGATGTAATTTTATGTACTGAATAATAAATATCAACAAGTA
This sequence comes from Neophocaena asiaeorientalis asiaeorientalis, assembly GCF_003031525.2. Taxonomy (NCBI): domain Eukaryota; kingdom Metazoa; phylum Chordata; class Mammalia; order Artiodactyla; family Phocoenidae; genus Neophocaena; species Neophocaena asiaeorientalis. The sequence goes on along the minus strand of NW_020174917.1, from coordinate 4,739,806 downwards.
TGCTTTAAAAAAAAATAAACTGAAGGGGAAATCTAACATAACTCCCAGTGATAGAAAGGGCAGATAACCAATTTGGAAAGCAAGGAGAATGCAAACACCTTTCACGTTTTGATAAGAGGCTGTTTATATATTGGAGGTTAAGTAATGTTACTTTCTCTTAGTCTGCCTATGGATAGTCTATCAGTTAGAATAATATGTAATACTTATTCATACCATTAATATGGCTTATTGAGATTCAACACTGTGGAATGCTCAGATGTAATCAATAGAGATTGCACGTTGTTTTCTTATTTTATAAATAGACTCATCACATTTTTTAAAAATTGGCATCCTCTGTAATTATAATAAAGTTGCAAGTGTGTGTGTGTGTCTGCATGAACCCTCAGTAAGGGATGTATAAAACACTTCCAAGTAAATATGCAAATTAAAAGCATTTTAAAACAATGACAGTTTAACATGTACTTAAAAGGCAAATTAGGAGCAATGTTCCTGAAAAAATCCGAAAAGGTAAAAAGGAGTACCTAAAATGGCATTAATAAATACAGTTGCAATCACCAAGCTGTTTAGAGACTGTAGTCTCTAAAAGTTCTAGATTATTTTTCTTATGACTCAAGATTCATCTTCTGTCTCCTGGAACCTAGATCTTTCATGTAATCCTTCTTTGTCATTATTGTTACATCTCTTAAGACACTTAAATGTAATTTTAAGTATATATATATATATATGTATATTTAATCCAAAAGAATATGAACTGTCAATTGCAATGAATATTCCATTATATCTATAGCTTTAGGATCTACTATAGAGTCTGGATACAGTAAATGATTAATAATATGTTAATAAAAAATAGCCATTAATAGATTTTTTTAAAGGAGTGTAAGACACATCTAAAATAAGAAAATATTCAGAAATATTCATAAATACCTTATTATTGAGAGTGAAAAAAACACTGCATTCACAATAGAACACTACTTGTGCCTTAAAACTGAATATTTCCTTTCAATATTTGAACATCATACAAAAACTCAAACCTTTATAGAGAAAAACTTCAGCTGCCTTCCTTACCCAACTCTACACCAAAACAAGTCTCTCCGAAATCCGTTACTTATTTTATTTTTGCATTTTAAAATAATATATTTATATTGCCTTTTCTCAGTTAATCAATTTTAGACATTAAATTATAGTTATGGAATATATCTCATCATCATACCTCTTCTATTTTTTTTTTTTTTTTTGGCGGTACGTGGGCCTCTCACTGTTGTGGCCTCTCCCGTTGCGGAGCACAGGCTCCGGACGCGCAGGCTCAGCGGTCATGGCTCACGGGCCCAGCCGCTCCGTGGCATGTGGGGTCTTCCCAGACCGGGGCACGAACCCGTGTCCCCTGCATCGGCAGGCGGACTCTCAAGCACTGTGCCACCAGGGAAGCCCCATTATACCTTCTTGTTTCCAATACTATACTATTATTTTTGGTTAAATCATCATTCTTTGATTATCTTATTAGGACTATAAATACTCCTTCTGAATCATGCAGCTGTCTCCTTTTTTAAATTTGTTTTTAATATTATGTTCTTCCTTGACTTAATTTTTGCTTTACTTCTTTACTTTTAATTGCTTAATATTACATATTAAGTGTGTAAGTGAATAATCATCGCCTTTATGTTGCTGTAGCCAGAGAGATATCCCCACCTTCAATTTAATACCAATAATATTGAAATGATCACATTCGTAAACAGGTATGTCTGCCAGATCTTCGAAGTTTTGTAAACGGGAGCATTATTCCACATGGCCATGTGGCTTGAAAATAACTTTTATTGTTTGTGTCAAGTAGAAGGCTTTTGATTGAAAGTAACAGAAACTCATTCCAAACTGGTTTAAGCCATACTAAAATTTACCAATCTTTATAAGAGGAAATTGCAAAGCTGGGCCATAGTAGGGTTGTCTGCTGTAGTGGTAGAGTAGTTTATCGTGTTATCAAAGATGGTTGACAATCACAGAAATCTCTGTCAAGTTTTATTAATACTTCCCGATTTTCTAGTCTACTTGGACATGGGTTCACAAGCAGATAGGTTGTGAGATATTTCCTGGTGGTAAATACTGTGCTATGCTCAAAATTTTCTCCTCCTTTCAGGTCAAAGCTTTTCTAGTTTGGATTACATTATTTGTATTTTCTACTACAATAAGAACTCTTCAAATTTCTTAAGTTTTCACAAGAAATACTTAAACTTATCTGAATCCAAGGATAATTACAATTTTTTTTTTTTAAACACTCTTTGGTTGTATCCGGAGCAACTGGACAAACCCTGCAACATGAACATCTTTGAGAAGCACTCTTGTTTCTTTTCCCATGGAGGAAAAATATTAGAGCTGTAATAAGTATTTATTAAAATGGAGTAAAGCAAAACTCACAGTGGAAAAAGCTGGCTAATCATTTTCACATGTTTGACAACTTCAGGTCATCCTTTACATACCTGCCAGACATTCTAAGCACATTGATCCTGCAATATCACTGCTTAAACAACACCTTCTGTAACTATCATTGGCTTAATATAATCTCAAGATCCTAATAACTTCTCTCAAAGATCATTTCTACTTTCTTAGAAAGTCAAGAGAACTTCCTATGTGCCATTTATATTATAATGATATATTGCTTTGTGTGACGTTTATTTGGGTCATTTTTTCCTTTCAGACTCAGTGGCAAACTTCTTGAGATTGGGCACCACATCTTATAAATCTTTGTGTTCCCTATAGAATCCAGCACCATACCTTTCATTCATCAAATACTTAATATTTGTGGAATAAATTCATTTTAAATATGAATGAAGACCGGCAACATCTAATATGCTTTTGGGGAATGATTGACTTTTTAAAATCTTAAAGGTCATGTTTCCCCACACTGGTTATATTTTGTAATTTATCAATACTTACTGACACCAGGCAGCTAATGTGATTTTTGAAAAGTAGACGATAGTGAACTTCACATGGGAGTTAATTCAGATGTTTCAGGCATCAAGCTATATTGAATGTGAAGTCATTTTCTTAGCTTATTTTAACTGTGTGAGATAACTGCACATTTGACAACACATTTTAAGACTGGAACTCTCAATGATAGACAGCTTTTCTTTTCTTTTGGTACAATCACATCCTGTGCAATATCCCCTATGGCTTATAAACTTTCAGAATCATATACTAAAACTACGGAGGCACATACAAACATCCTAAGTTTACTCTTAGGCTTTATTAATTTTGTTGACGTTTCTTTATTTCATGAAGTACATGAACCTTCGTTTTAATCAATATGACTTTATCTATGTCTTTCTGATTTAAAACCTGAACTGATTCACTTATCTAAGCTTAGAAGTATACATTCTTTTTTTTTTTTTTTGCGGTGCACGGGCCTCTCACTGTTGTGGTCTCTCCCGTTGCGGAGCACAGGCTCCGGACGCACAGGCTCAGCAACCATGGCTCACGGGCCCAGCCGCTCCGCGGCATGTGGGATCTTCCCGGACCGGGGCACGAACCCGTGTCCCCTGCACCAGCAGGCGGACTCTCAACCACTGCGCCACCAGGGAAGCCCAGAAGTATACATTCGTTTCCTCTCTCCCTCTCCTCCCCCTTCTCCTTTCCTTTCCCCCTCGAATTTCCCTCTCCTTCTCCCTCTCTCTCCCTTCTCATCCCCGTACTTCAAAAATATAACCCTGGATTAAATTATGTAAAATTGATCCAAATATAATTAAAGTGATTCACCAAAAATACAGACAGCCACCATAGAGATTCAGAGATTCTGGGCAAAACAATGAGTGACTCAAAGCCATGGGAGAGAGACAGTCTTCAGCATGAGACACGCCTTTGAATATTACAGGCTACTCATAAGCATACATGTGTAACTATTTTCCTGCATATAAAGTCTTCCAAAAAGGAATGTGTATGTTATATAAAACAAAACACCTAGGTAAAAATTTTAAAGGCTATTAATATAATATATTGAAGATATAGAATTGTTCCACAGGATAATTCTAGTCCCTTGCCCAGTTCAAAAATTTATTCTACTTTCTGTTATTATCTATTTTTAAAGCATCCAAATAGACTCTGAATAACAGATCCATTGAGAAACAAAATGCTTGCCTTGGCAATATGGAATGTTCTTTTAGAACTCAGCAAATTACTGCCTTCTTTATAATCACCTAAGAAACACACTGCACATCCAAGGTTATACAATTCTCTGCCCCTTGAAGTCCCTCTGTGCCTTTGCCCTGCCATCTGGGAATTCAGTAAAAGATGAAAGGGCCTCTTTTGGCACTGGCCTTTGAACAGTGACACTAATCCCTTCACTTTGGCTTCAGAGCACTGTGCAGTTTAAGATAATAAGGGCATTCTTTCACATTTTATTGGCAATATTGTCAAAGATCCTGAGTATTTCCATAGTAGTTATTATACATATGCAGATAGATTAAATATAGAACTTACAGTGCCAAGAAGCCTATGTCTTCTGAATATGGAGTTTATGATATTCATAATAATCAGTGACTACATTTACATTGCTAGCTGTCCTTATATTTTGTAATAATATTAGCAATGCTTTGTAATGAATAGAATGGTGTGACTGAAAGATACAATTTGACAGAAAACACTTCTACATTATGTGACTGGAAAAACAGCTTGACTCGTTTCATGGGACAAGAATATTGATGATATTTTCATTATGTAGAATCCTAAATTTTATATACTCCTGCTAGTAGGTGACATCTGCCTGGAATAAACTTTAACAAGTGTTTATACATTTCTAAAGTCACCATACATACTAAATTTTGCAGAAAATCTCAGAAGAGATGATCAAAAAGCCTCAAGTTGAAAAAAATTACATTAGCGAAATTGACGACAAGGTTCAAGAATGAAGATTCTCCTTTTAATAACTGAAACTCTTTCTAGTTTAGAAAAAAATTTGAAAGTTTATGCTTTCATAATTTAAGAGGGTACAAAGTCTTTGATGAAAGGAAATAAAAAATGTTTCTCCTTATCATCATCACCATAGATCAGCTTTACCTAGTGTTTACTGTGTGCCTAGTACTGTTTTTCATGTTTTACGTGAATTCTCATAATTTCATAACATTCCTATTACTACCTTAATTCACATGAAAACATTAAGACTTAGGGAGGATAAGTAGCCTGATTTCGCAGCTAGTAATAGGACAGGCTGAGACTCCACTTCTAGGATTCCTTCATAAAGCTTGAGTTATTGACTACTACACTGTATTTATATGTTTACCCCAGCAACACTCACAGTGTCAGCCACAGAAGAGTTACTGAGGAAATTCAGTTTAATATTTTAACTGCACAAACGGGTAAAAATGGAAATTAGTGTGGTTAATATAAGAACCAATGGCTAATGTGGGACTGAGGTAGAGGAGTGTTTTGTGGGTGTTTGTAAGACAGAAAGTCTCACAAATATTCCACAACCCGAGATTAACTTGGTAACAGATTTCATCCAAAAATGCAAATAAGTCCCTCCTCCCAAGGATTAACAACCGGAGGTTAAGTTTCTTAGACATTCACACTTTTGTCTGATAATTAGATTGTTTAACACTTAGGAAAAATTGAGATTCTTATGGAATGAGAGAGTGAGTTTTTGGTGAGGGGAGGGCAAGAAGTGTTAATTGCACAGATGGTTCAACTGGGATGACACTGCGGGGTCCTTTAACCAATTAATGTAATACAGTCATTCCTCGGTATCTGTAGGAGATTGGTTACAGTATATATATTTTCTCCTGCAGGGGCAAAGACTGCTCACATTGGGGAAGCTCTGTGTTAGGTCACATGTATACAGCCTAACAAGTTGTGACTTCTTGGAAACAACAGACAAATCAAATAATGACAAATTGTGGGAGTGGGGCTTAAAGGAGCTCCTGCAGCATTCTGCCTTCTCCAATGTCGCCAACTTTCTAATTCTATTATGACTGCAGGCTGTTGGTTTTAAAGACCACTGTAGAGGCAGAGGGATGGGAGTAAGACAAGTAAACATGTCATAAGCTCACTATTCTTACCAAGTTTCAGTTGATTTTCTTGAAAAAAAAAAAAAGGACTCCAGAGTTTTGCAAGACTTTGGTTAATTTCCAGATTAGTGAAAAACTGAATTTTCACAATTGTTGCCAGTGTTCTCATTACTTTTATAGAGAAGATAGTTTTTAAAAGTGGTTACTCTGCCATTTTCACTGTCTTTTTTCTTCTCTCTTTTTTAAACTGTTTAGATGAGTTAATATTGCTTTATTAAGAAATTCATTACTAACTCTTAGCTCTAAAAGAATTACTCAAAACATATTATTTAAAAGTGCATAGCAATTATTGTGCTCTTAATATTTGTAATTAATTGTGAGGTTAGGGCTTAATATCTGTATGCTCCATGGTTATAAGCTAGATGAAGACATTGCTTTTCTTGCTTGTTGATGTATAATCAGTATAAGTACAGTGTCATTCACATAACAGGACTGTAGTAAGTATTTTTGAATTAATAAGGGAATAAGTGAATAAATGAATTTGAGCTTCACTTAAAAGTATGTAAGTATGCTCTATTTGAATCACTAGGACACATCAGGAGTTAAAAACTTGGAATCAATTCAACAAAAATATACAAAGTCAGAATGGTAATTTAAAGATAATAGTCAGCATAGGCTAGATCTTGCAGCAGTTACTAACAAACCCAGAATTGTAGTGGGAATACAATAAAGGCTTTTCTCACTCCTACCAAATGTCTATCAATGTTCATTTGTTGTTCTAATCCATATCATCTTCATGTTAGAACTCAAGCTGACAAAGGAGCTTTGATCTTCAACCTTGCTACTTTGTATGAAGGAGGGAAAGACATTGCTAACCACATATGACTTTTAAAGCTACTCTTAGAAATGTAACATATCATTTCGGCTCACATTTAATTGACAAAGTCGTAAAATCAATCCTGATTCAAGTGGACAGGCATGAATAATCCTCCAATAAGGAAGGGTACAAAAGTCGTATGAGCAAGCTGGCTCTCAGTGGGACAGGATGAAAATAATCTTCTGCAGAGAGAAAGAACGTATATGTGTGGACAATAATATAACCTACCAGAATAATACTGCTCCCCAGTCTAATGTTAATTCTACTAAACCACGCTAGACTTGATTTTACTATGTTTTCAAGCAGATAAAGAAAATTAAACTTCAATGGATTTTCTTTGTGATGGTAACATGTTAAAAATTGGCCTACATAATGATAGTTCCATTACTAGTAATGTTTGATAACTGAGCTTTAAAGCACATATTTACACAGTGACTCTACTATATATAAAGACAATTTACGACAGAGATTTGTTCACAGTTCATTAAATAGCTGTTCAAAACTGGTTTGAAACTTTCCAAAGCATGTTTAAGATTTGTAGAAATGACACCTTGAATATAAAAGTAAAATAAAACATTACTTTGACTCCTAATGTATCTGGAATGGAAACAAATCAATCACCCACACCTGAAGTACAAGATGATGTTTAGTGCTGAGAAAGACTGCTTAAAAATATTGTCTGACAGGCATATCATGATCATTTTTTCTTTTTTCAAAATAAAATATTTCCAAAATTAACAGTTCAGAGAGACCTTAATCAACAGCATTTAAAAAACTGCCCCATATTCCTTGGAGTGCATTTTTTTTTGCAGTCTGATAGAAAAAAATCAGAGACACACTCTGGACAATAATTTGAATGTTTCATTTACAAATGACATTTTTTTGTATAAGCATTTTCTAAACCTTATTTTTCATGTTCTTGGTGAAAGGAAACAGATCAATCAAAAATTTCTCTTGGGTCTTGCATTCTGCTAGGTGATTCAAAGGATACAATTGACATATATAAAATAATTCCTACCCTGAGGTAGCTTACAGGTAGGATGGTAATTTAAGACAAAATTAAACAATTAAAAATAAATAAATTCTAAACTCTAGTGTAAAATTCTGGTTGGAGATAACAGTTGCAAGTCGACTCTCAAAATCTTTTTACTCTAAGCCTTAATTAATGGGATTAGGTTAAAATAATAATAATACATATATTATATACAATAATATATAATTATATACATATATAATATAGTTTTAACCTAACCTCTTTATTTTCCCATATATTACACATATTATATATAATTATATATGCATAACGTGTATATTATATATACAGAAACATATATATGCAAGATACCAACATTAATGACATACAAGAATGGAAAAAACTTAAAAAAAAAAAAAAGAATGGAAAAAACTTTAATGTATAGCTTATGACACTCTTGGATACTTCTGTTTCAGCCTCAGAAAAGTTCCAGTAAGCAAGAGGAGTAGGTGTTTAACTTCAAACTTGAGACAGTAAGCCAAGAGGAGCGAATAACTTGAAAATAAATAAAATAGCACATAAAAAGATTAAAGGATTAAAATCATATAATGACCTCAACACAAAAAAGTAATTGAAAAATGTTCACATCTATCAACAAGAATTCTTAACTAACCAGAAATAGGAGATTTCTTTAACTCACTAAAGAGAACCCTCAAAAATCTATTGCAAATATCAAGGTTAATTATGAAACACTGAAAACATTGCCCTTTCAAAAGAGCAAGAGATGGGTGCCCACTATAGCCAATGCTATTCAATATAGCATGTAAGTCCTAGCTAGATAAACAGTATAAAGTAATAATAAAAAAATTTCAAAAAAAAGAAAAAGGTAAATGGATTGAGAAAGAAAAGTATTTTGTCATTTTTCCAAGTGACATTATTGCCTACTTTAAAAAAGCAAAAACTCCTCTGATGATTTATTACAGTGAATAAGACAATTTTTCAAGATAGTTGAAATTCAGAATACAAACTTCAGTTAAATTTTGGCATACCCACAACAGTTAAAACTATAATTTTCAAAAATATGTCATAAAAATATAGTACCTAACAGTAATTATAAGAAAAAATATAGAAAACTTTTATGGAATATTCTATGAATATACGATGGTCATGTATTGGAATACAATGTCGTAATGATATTCAGTCTCTCTGAGTGAATCTGTAATGTTGATGAAATCTCAATCATAATACAAAAACTGTCAGTGTGTGTAAAACACTACTAGTAGTCTCTAAAATTTCTGTTAAGGGGATATGGGGATATATGTATAGCTGATTCACTTTGCTATAAAGCAGATACTAATGCACCACTGTAAAGCAATTAGACTCCAATAAACATGTAAAAAAATAATAAAATTAAAAATTAAAAGAAAATAAAATTTCTGTTAGTATTGAATGTTCAAAGAACAGCAAAGATACTATTAGATAAGAAAAAGCTTTGTGGGGCTTCCCTGGTGGCGCAGTGGTTGAGAGTCCTCCTGCCGATGCAGGGGACACAGGTTCATGCCCCAGTCTGGGAGGATCCTGCATGCTGTGGAGCGGCTGGGCCCATGAGCCATGGCCACTGGGCCTGCGTATCCAGAGCCTGTGCTCCGCAAAGGGAGAGGCCACAACAGTGAGAGGCCCACGTACCGCAGAAGGAAAAAAAAAAAAGCTTTGTGAACATATGGAGAATTCTCTTAAAATACTATTTAGAAATAGTCCCATAAGTAGAATAGATGGGCCAGTAAACAGACACACTTTTAAATGCACACTTATAGAAGGACTTTAATAGATTTTCAGATCAGTGCCTGAAAGAGAAATATTTAAATAAATAATGCTGGAATAATTAATTATCCATGTCAAAAGAGAAAAAGAAAAAAAAAAGAGAGGAAGGGGAAAAAGGGAGGAGGGGAGAAAGATAGGAAGGAAATGAAAAAAACAGATCTTGAATTCGTACCATAAACAAAAGCAGTTCTATATGCATTAATGGCCTAAATGTAGAAGATAAACTATGAAACTTTTAGAAGACAATTTGGTGAACACATTTACAATTTAATTGTGGCTCCTTGTATTTAAGTAAGTTATCAAACCCCCAAAAAAGTGAAATTTACAAATTCTACAACATTTAAAATGAAGTACATCTGTTTGTCAAAATAGATTTGCTACATAGGTTATAAGTAAAATATTAGTATCCAGAACATACAAAGAATCCCTATAATTCAATAAGATTAAAAAAAATATTCAATAGAAAACTAGGTAAAAGTAAGGTACAAAAATTTCACAAGGAGGGGAGAGAAAAATGACCCATATAAATAAAAATATATGTTTTCTCCATAGTAATGAGGGAAATAAAAATTAAAATGCCTTTGAGATATTCAGTATAATTTCACACACATTACTAGACAAACATTAAAAAGTCAACACCAAGTTTTACGAGGATGACTCATCCCTTGCTGCTTGGAGTGTTCATTTGTGGAACCACTTTGGAAAACAATTTGGTATTCTCTAGTACGTTGAAAATTGTCATGTCCTCTCCCACTGATTTAATTATTAGATATGTTCCCTAAGTAATGCTTGAATTTATGCACAAGGAATCTTGTACAGAAATGTGAACAGTAGCATTGTTCCTAAAATCAAAAAGCTAGAAATAGTTCAAATATTCATCACAGTAGAATATAAATGTTTTAATATATTTGTACAGTAGCACAAAACAATGAAAGTAAATGAACTGCAGCTTTTGTTATCAATATTGATAACCCCTGTAAACATAATGTTGAGTGAAAGAGTAAGTTGTCAAGAAATGAAAATTGTTTTTTTCAAATTTAACAGATTAGTGGTTAGTGATTGTATACAGGCTAGAGGATGTAGTCAGTGAGAGGAAAAACCAGGGCTACTGGGATAAGATAATCCTATTTTTTAATTAGGTGGTATGTCTGTATGCACACCCACATATACACACATGCATGTATGTGTCTTTGTGTAGTTACTTTTACTGATTTTTAATGCACAAATACTGTTCATAAACCCTTTTGAATACTATCTTATATGAATATTTTAATAGTAAATAGTTAAAAGTGAAGAAAATATATAAACTTTTTAGAAAACTGGAGGAAAATACCTTTATAAACTTGGAGTAGGAAAAGATGTCTTAAATAATGCAGAGCACAAAACAAAAGGAAAAGATTGATATATAAATTATGCTATACTTAAGAACTAGTGCTTCTCTAAAAACAAAATTAAAAAACTGAGACACAAACTAGAAGAAGATATTTATAAAAGCACATTTCTAAAAAGGAGTCAATACATAGAATATATAAACAGCACCTAAAATCTATTTTAAGTAAAAATTGGCAAAGATGCATATTTCCTTCAAAATAGAACCTAATGCATCCAATAAACAAACTATAAGTTCTGATAAGTGGTGCATATTAACCAAAGCAACCAAGGAAATTTTAAAGTAAAAAAGGATAAACAAATATGTACAAGAGAAGTGTTAGTCTCTCCAAGAAATAAAATGGAGACAATTCCAAGCGTTCAACATTGAAAAGGAAAAGTACATGTAAAATGAAACAAAAGGAGGGACTTCCATAGCTTTTATGGATATTAGAAGGATAATAAAGGCATACCATAAACAACTAGATAGATACTAATTATATAACCTGGATGAAATGGACAAATTCTTTAAAAGACACAAGGCATCAAGGCTGACAAAGAAGAAATAGACAATATGCCTATATCTATTAAAGATATTTAATCAATAATTAAGAGCCTTCTAAAACTGAAAAGCCCATGCGGGTTCACTGCTGAATTCCACCAAATATCTAAAGAAGAAATTATACCAATTCTCTAAAATCTATTTCAGGAGGTAGAAACAGAAGCAATACTCCCTAATTCAGTCTGTGAAACAAGCACTACCCTAATAACAAACCAGACAAAGATATTACAAGAAGGGAAAACTACAAACAATATCTCTCATGAATATAGTGGCAAAAATCCTGAATAAAATATTAGTGAATCAAAACCAACAATGTATAAAAATTATATACCATGACCAAATGGGATTTATCCTGGGGTATGCAAGCCTGGTTTGGAAAAAACTTTGACCAAATTTACCACCAATTTATGACTTAATAAAAGAAAAAGAAATTCTCAGTCAACTAGGAATAGAGAGAATCTTTCTCAACTTGACAAAGAATATCTATAAAAACCTACAGCTAACATCATACTTAATGGTGAGAAATATGAAGCTTTCTCAATAAGATTAAGAACAAGGCAAAGATCTTTCACCACTCCTTTTCAATATCATACTACAAGTCCTTGCTAATGCATTAAGACAAGAAAAGGAATAAAGATAAACACACTGGGAAGAAAAATTTTTTTTAAAATCTTTGGTTATGGGTGGCATGATCATCTACTTAGAAAATATGAAAGTACCAACAACAAAAAATTCCTGGCACTAATAAGTGATCATAGCAAGGTTGCAGGATTCAAAGTTAACATGTAAAACTCAATCGGTTTCTTGTTAACCAGCAACCAACAAGTGCAATTTAAAATGAAAAACACAACACTATTTATAATAGCATCTAAAAAATGAAATACTTAAGTATACATTTAATAAAATATGTATAAGATCTATATGAGAAAAACTACAAAACTCTGATACGAGTAACTAAAGAACTAAATAAATGGAGAGATATTTCATGTTCATGGATAGGAAGGCTCAATATTATCAAGATATCAGTTCTTCCTAAATGGATTTATACACTCAATGCAATCCCAATCAAAATCCCCAAAGGTCATTTTGTATATTTGACAAACTGATTCTAAAGTTTATATGGAGAGGCAGAAGACCCAGAATAGGCAGCACAAAATTGAAGAAGAACAAAACTGGAGGATTGACAGTACACAATGTCAAGTATAAAGTATGCTTGTATATTAGGATAAAGCTACAATTATCAAAGCAATGCAGTATAAGCATATGAAAAGATGCTCCATATTGTGTCATCAGAGAAATAAAAAATTTTTTAAAATACCACTACACACCTATTAAATGGCCAGAATCCACAACACTGACAACACCAAATATTAACGAAGATGTGGAGCTACAGGAACTCTCATTCATTGCTGGTTGGAATGCAAATTGGTTCAGCCACTTTGGAAGACAGTTTGGCAGTTTCTTACAGTTCTAAACATACTCTTACCACATGATTCAGCAACTGTACTTCTTGTTATTTACCCAAAGGAGTTGAAAAATTATGCCCTCAAAAATCCTGCACAAATATGTTTATAGCAGATTTATTGATAATTGCTAAAACATGAAAACAACCAAAATGTCCTTTAGGTGAATAGTCAAATAATCTATAGTGCATCCAGACCAGACAATATTATCCAGCACTAAAAAGAAATAAACTATCAAGCCATGAAAAGACATGGAGTAAACTTAACTGCATATTATTAACTGACATAGCCAATCCGACAAGGCTACGTACTGTATGATTCCAACTATATGGCAGTCTGGAAAAGGCAAACCATGGAGACAGAAGAAAGATCAGTGGTTGCACAGGGTTGTGGGTCAGGGAGGAATATATAGGCAAAGTATAGAAGATTTTTAGGGCTATGCAAATAATACTGTAATGATGGATGCATGTCATTATACATTTGTCCAGACTCATAGAATGTACTACAGCAAGTGAACCATAGAGTAAACTATGTACTTTGGGTGATTATGATGTGTCCATGTAGATTCATCAATTGTAACAGATGTATGGTAATGGGATGTTGGTCATGGAAGAGACTATACATGTGTGGGAGCAGGGGTATATGGGAAATCTCTGTACGTTCCTCTCAATTTTGCAGTGAACCTAAAACTACTCTAAAAAATAATATTAAAAAAAGCAATTGACTAAGTCAACACATATTTAATTTTTAAAAGTTGAATAAGGAATATTGATACATAGATCTTTAGTATGTCATGTGTGTGTATATATATTTGACTAATACATATATTACTATGTAATATATGTTATATAAATTAGTCAATTAATTTGACTAACATAATGAACTAATCACTGTATTATATGTAAATGTAGTCATGCTAAAGAAAAATACAGGAAACCTTATGACTAATGTCATAAACTAGACATGTCAAACTTACCCACCATAACCAATTTTATTTTCCTTATTTTACCAGTGCTAGCCCATTTGATTAAACAAAATTAAACTATCAGTTTAAATAATAAGCTAGAAAGGAAAAAACTGAAGACAATTTGATTACATGCCAGCAAAATACATGAGAATCATTTTTTAAATCTCATAAAAAATAAAAGACTTAATGTTATAAAATTAATACACAAAATAAATCATTTTCTCTTTTTTGTAAACAAAATTACCTGCAAATATACGACAGAAAAAAGTCTGTTTATAATTCTAAACAAAGTACATATAAAATTTGTAAGAATTGTGTAGCATCTATATATCTGTATGTGTCCTTATTTATTCTACAGAAGTATGAGAGAGAAAGAGAAGGAGAGAAAAGAAACATAACAATACCTATAAAAGACATTATAAAAAGATTAAGATAAATGGAAAAACAAAATGTTTCTGGATAAGAAAACTCAACTTATAAGGATATAAAATTCTCTTGTTAATCTATAAATTTAATTGAAATCCAATTAAAATAGCAGCAGGACAAAGTGGAGGGGTTCACTTAATAAAACGAAACTCAACTTTATCTGATAATATAAACATGATAGATTAATCAGGAAAAGTTTTTTCAAAAGTGCAATGAAGTAAAATAGTCTTAACACATGTTAAAAGACAGAAGTTAGAATAATTAACACGATTTGTTACTGTCATCAAAACATATAGATCAAAGGTACAGACAGGAGTTCAGATGTAACTCCAAAATATGCATGGAATTTAGTTTACAATAAAGGTGGCATTTCTACTCAGTGAGGAAATGAAAGTCAATCGCATTTGGGACTTGTTGTATCAGTGTGTGTCTGTGTTTATGTGTGTATCTCTGTGTCTGTGTCTGTGTCTGTGTAAGCTGTATTTACCCTTTATTACAAAAAAAATTTCCATCTTGTAGAATGTGCTTGTTAGAACACTTTTTGTTAGGAAACCTTTTCCAAAGAAAGAAGAGTCCCTTCTTTTTTGTTCAGCTCCTGATTAAATCTTGGCTTAATTTTAGAGTGCAGCGATACTTAAAATATACAGAGACAAATATAAGTCAAAAGGATTTTTCAACAAAGGCACTGTTATTTTTGATCAGAATAATATTTGATATAGTAGATATTATTCTGTTGTTTTCACATTCTTGGAAAGTGAGGCTTTCTTTTTCTCTATAAAGTATCTGAACTGTTGTCCACTCCCATGCTCCCAACTGAAAGTTTGTCCGCTTTTTAACAATCTGATTATGAAACAGTGATGACATCCAGATGTACTATTTTTCTTAAGTATGATTCAAAAGGATTGCTTTTTCTAATCTCTACTAGGTTAAGCTTGTATAATATTTCTAAAGAGAGAAAAAGATAAAATTCTGCATAGTATTACATGTTTTTTTAAATTGCATCATGCATAAATACCTCTTAGGATTTAAATATCAAGGCTTAGAGTACCCAGCTATAGGGAAAAAGTTACAGCTTATTAACTTCATTTCACTTTGTATCTTGTTTGTTTTCTTTAAGTAGAAAGAGTTACAATCCGGGAAATGAATCTGAGCCTCAGGACAGGAGTCTGCAATGTTCTCCTGGTTCACTTGGTTTGTGGGACTTTTCTAAGAAGGATACCCATCACACCCCAGAAGTCATAAGTGAAATATAGATATATCTGACTGTATAAAAATTTTAAATGCTACAGAAAAATAATTCATCAGAATACAACCAAATGACAAAGTATGCCAGTGAGAATTCTAATTTTTTAATCTATTCCAATTGACAAAGTATGCCAGTGAGAATTCTAATTTTTTAATCTATTACAGAGCTGATATAATTCAGGAAATAAACTACAAACAACTCATCTGGAAAAAGGACAGTAGATAAAAATAGTTCAAAGACAAAGGCTAAAAGAAGTTAGAAATAGCAAGAGATTTTGGATATCCAATTTTAAGAATGAAAATTATCTTAGTTTGGGATGCTATAACAAATTACCATAGACTGGATAGCTTAAAAAACCAACATTTATTTCACACAGTTTTGGAGCCTAAAAGCCCCAGACCAGGGTGCCAGGGTAGCCAGCCTCTTGGTGAGGGCCCTCCTGCTGGTTTACAGATGGACAATTGTCTTCTTGCTGGTGTCCACACCTGGCTGAAAGAGTGTTAGCTGGTTCTCTTGCCTCTGCTTATTAGGGTACTAATCCCATTCATGAAGGTTCCACTCTCATGACCTAATTATGTCCCAAAGGCCCCATCTCCAAATACCATCACATCAGCATTAGGGTTTCAACATATTAATTTTGAGGAGGCTCAAACATTCAGTATACAACAGACATAAAAAAATTTTTTTCATTTATTCTATTATTAAAACTGTTAATCTTACTAACCAAGAGTTGTTGAGTATATATGTCTCCGTCAGTTTAATTGCTGAATTCAGGTTAATTGTGGTGTTACTGATTGTAGTGGACAAAACCTGGAATCAACCAAAGTGACTGTCAACAAAGAACTGATAAAATAAATCATGGTACATTCATGTGATGAAAAGTTATTACGAAGATTTGCAGAAAGACTAGCGAGATATTTAAACAAGCAAAAAATAAATTAAAAGCAAACTACAAATATATATATATAGTCATCCATTATGCATATATCAAATTGATGGATAGATAGGTTGTTATATAGATATTCGATTGATGGCTGTATAAGTAGATAAATAGAGAGATAAGAGAGTGATGAAAAATGTTCTCTTTGTGGAAGGAATCGCAAAATTTAAAAAAATAAATCATATCTCTAGAGAAATATTGGGGTAGGACAGGGACATAAGGCAGGAAGAGGAGGCTTTCACTCTTCATTTTGTCTTTTTATATTAAAAAAGATTAACCATAGAGTAAATCATATGAGTTACTTATTGAACATTTTATTTAAAAAAATATACAGAGAGAAAAATGCAAAACTCATAAGGGCACAACATAACAAACCCAATGACTATGAGTATACACGTTTAAACAGCAACCAGACTAAGAAATACTATCAACATCATCCCAGAAATATCCTCTATACACTGCACAAGTCTGTTTTTGGTTTTAACATGACTGATATTTGATTTTAATATGATTGGTAATATGTAATGCTAGGCTGGAATTCTACAACCACTGTTTTTGTTTGTTAAAGGAATATAAATTTAGTTTACAAGGAATTGAACACTTTTATGGAATCATTCTCTTAAAAGTGGTTAATTGGCATTTTATTAATTCAAAAGAGGCAACTAGTCACCAACAATTCTGCAGAAACCAGAAAAGGAAAAATGAGCGTTCTTGGGTTTTGTCTTTAGATTATTTTCCTCTAGAAAAGGAAGCAATGGCCCATCTCTGTTCCCTGATGTTTGAGACCACAGCTAAGGTGTCTTGGATGACTGGGGTGGCTGGAACAGCTGGCTTGGCCATACATCTTGGGACCTGTTTCTTTATGTGATGTGTGCTGGGGCTAGAATGTCCAAGATGGCTTCTTCACTCACATATCAGGTGCCAGGGCTGGTGTGATGGATCAGCTGGTATGATTAATAGCT
The DNA here is from genome assembly GCF_003031525.2 of Neophocaena asiaeorientalis asiaeorientalis. Lineage (NCBI taxonomy): Eukaryota > Metazoa > Chordata > Mammalia > Artiodactyla > Phocoenidae > Neophocaena > Neophocaena asiaeorientalis. The sequence goes on along the minus strand of NW_020174917.1, from coordinate 4,722,214 downwards.
AGCATTGCTTTCCTTGTGGCCTCTCCAAGTAGCTAGATTGAGCTTCCACACAGCTTGGTGGTTTCAGGGAAGTTGGACGTGGTATATGGTGGCTGAATTCCCACAGAGCTGAGCATCCAAAAAGGCTTAGGAGAAAGCTGCAGAGCTTCTTATTAACTAGCTCCAGAGGTCCCAGAATGGGACTGGTTCCACATTGTATTGGTCTGGCAAGTTAGTAAGATTAGTTCAGATGTAATAGGAGGAAAATTAAGCTCCATTTCTCCATGGGAGGATTAGCATAAAATCTGAAGACACTTTTAATCTAGCATGCTGGGTTTAAGAAAAATACTACAAAAATATCTTACCTTTGCAAAATTTACATTAACATAAAACCAGAGGAATACATTGATGTGAACATTCAAGATCCCATATGAGTTCAAGTTTCATAGCTTAACAGTACATCTGATTCTGCTAGAAGCCAGATGCATGAAAAATATATAACAGATAAGCCACTGGAGACAAGCTCATTGTCTTTGGTAGAAAAATAAGTGTTTGTCCAATACTTTCTCTAATATATTTCCCTTGTCTTTTGCATCTCTTTTATATTAAACTGCTAGAGTTGAAAATATATTTTCTATAGTTTTAACTAGAGACTTCACACTTCTTAATGTATTGGTATGGGGAAAGAATGTTAATATATTCATGCCTTCCAGTTATGATGTTACATCTCTCATTTACATGATGGGATAATAGGTTAAATATATCAAGTTGTCTTTTGTCTTTTTATTTTTGTGTAAATGATTTCTATCTAGTCAGTCTAATGTAGCCATCAGCCATGGGATGGAGAGAGAGCATTGGAAAGGGATAAGGATTATTCCAGCAAGCTTACAAAGAGAAAGAGTTGCAATTTCTGACATTCAAAACAGACAGCTCAATTATACAGCAATACAATAGGCTTTAAGATAGAATATTTTAAATAAGATTATTGTTCCTATTTTTTACCCCATTGAAAAATATCACAAATGAATTTTCCAGAAGAGAAAAGGGTGATATTATGGAGATAAGATATAAAGGCCCCAACCCACCCATTTCTGGATTAGAACTTTTTGCCAGAAAGGAAGCAGAGAGTGGCTGGGGAGGCTGGGCCTTAGAGACGGGCCCCAGTCTCTCTACTCTCTGTTTCTTCTGCCTGAGTTCAAACTTGGTGGACTGTCACATAAATTTAGCTCAAGTTATTCTTTCCTTTCTTGTGTCATGGAAGGGTTTGGAGGATCTATATGGCCTGGGGGGTGAGGCAGAAAATATCTAAACTGAGAGCATGGTGACAGTTCAGTGAACTGAAGCCATGGTCCAATGGACAACAAAGCAAAACTCAAAGACATCTCAGAACCATAGCAAGGTATGATAAGGCCATCCAGACAGGGAGCACCAGACAAACCATACAAACAAAATTGAGAGTCATCAAAACATGTGAACACATGTTATGTCAGTCACATATTTTAGCAGAAGGTGCAAGGCAAATGCCCAAGGATGGAACTAGCTGCACATTAGAACTTTCACTAAATAAACATTCTACATCAGAGATCAAAAGGATCTTTGACTACATCACATAGACCAAGTGATGATGAGTATCATAATTGTCATAGTTTGTTTAAATCTACACCTATTCTTTGGACAGGGAGATATTGTTTAGAAAGGATCCCTGGAGGGAGGCATCAATTTAAGAGACCTAGAATTTTTACGTAAAGAGATTTTAAATTAACTTGAAAACACTAAACTATTATACCATATAAGAGTAAAATTCAGTTTTCTCCCCACTGTCTGGAGGAAAGTGGCTCATGAGGCTATTTATATCAATTTTAGAGCGAATAAAGGAAGGTTTTACACGTATAGAAATTTCTAAATGTGTTATTCCATTACACATCCATTTTTATTCTTCACACTCTGCTATTTGTTTGGTTGTTATTTTTTGCTATTTCCATAGCTCAGCTACTTGTAAAGCTAAGGCACTTAAATTTTGATGGATTTTATTGAATCCCTTAGCACAATGGTTTTCAAAGTGTGGCTTCTGGACTAACAGTATCAGCATCACCTAGGAGCTTGTTGAAAATGCAGAATATCAGGCTGCCCTCTATACTACTGAATCAGAAACTCGTAGGGTGGAAGCCAGATATCTGTGTTTAACATGATCATCCCTATAAGTCTCTCAAGTTGGAAAACTGTTCCCCGAGGAAAAGTTAAATTTGATTTCTATACATTGTCTTCAAAGTTTCCACAATTAGGGTCTCCTCCAGTAACCACCATGTGCACCTGCTTTGCTGAAATATATTAAAATTAATTTTTAACATTCACACTTTGGAGTTTCAAACATGCTACTATCCCATGGCTGATTTAATTAACATTCTTCAAATTAGTCTGTCCTTAACTAATTTGGAAGAAAATGCCAGGTAACTAATTTCTGTTTTCTCAATGTCTCTTTCAATTGCTTTTTTGCTCCTCACAATATAATCCGGTTGACATTATTCTCCTATTTCCTTTACACTGAGGCTTCCTAATAAATGGGAACCTACATGCATCGTCTTTGTCCTATGCCTAGTCTCTCGTCAACACTCCCAAAACCCAACTCTGACTCCACTGTGCCACTTAATTTTTAAAATGTCTTACTTAAATGATAAACCAATATATCAATACATTTTCCCCAGATTTAATCAGCTTCTATGTGACATTTGAGATTTCCCCATATTCTAGAAAGGGTACATTTCCTAGACTTTCCCTCGAACTGCTCTTTCTCAGTGTCTCAGATTTGTTTTCTTTCTAGCTCCACTTAGGAAATGAGAGTATTTCTCCAGGCTAGCTTCATCTTCGTGGCTCCCTCCTCTTCCTAATTTACACTGACACCACTGAGTGGTCTCACATAACTTACAGTTTTAACATTTATGCAATGGTGATTCCAAGAGTCTATATTTGCAAAACTGATCTCACCTCTTCGATTCAGATCCAAATATCCAAAACCTACTGAATATTTTCTTATGAAGTATCCACAGATTTTTCTCAGTCAGTGAGTCTAAAAATATCCATGTACTATTTCTGAATTTTAAAGTACCACATATTTATTGTAGAAATACATGTATTTCTATAAATAACACAAAATTGAAAGCATGAGTCACTTATAATACTACCACCCAGAAACAACAGTTAGTATGTATTCTCTCTCTCTCTCTCTCTCTCTCACACACACACACACACACACACACACACACACACCTGTACTTCTTGCTTTGAAAGCATAATGTTACATTCTTCTACCAGAAATGTGACTGTTTAGAACCCCAGAGTATTTTTATTCTCGCATGCAAAATGCTGTAACTACTCATGCATAAACTTCAAATCGAGTAAATTTAGACCACTTTTGCACATGAATCTACTTCTTTGACTGTTATATGCACCTGATTGCATTTAAATTACAAAGGGGAATGTGTAGCAGGATACAGATCTTTCAGGTTCAAAGCCGGTACAACATTACCCTTGAGTTACTGGGTATGGTTTCCGTAAATATATTTTCCTTCTGGGAACCAATATACTCATTCTAGAAAAATAGCAGAGAGCTGCACTGTGACATTTAGTGAAAATTCAGTTTTGAAATGGACATGTAGCTTCAGACTATTATCTCACTTCCATGCATCTTAGATCAAGACTATTGAAAAACTGTTTGAAAGTCCAAATGTCAGTATAAAGTGTTTGGGTTTAATGTTATTCTGAGGGGTAGGTGTGACTATATGTAAGTGTGTGTGTATATTTATATTTTAAGAAGAAAAAAATAAAACGGCAAGTATATTTTTTAACTATGGAGTAGGCATTTTTATTTTTCAATTTTTTACTGAGTTAGCTCCAAATCATCTCAAATCTAATAAATGATTTTTAAAAGTAAATAACCTCAAAATGTAACTAAATAACTTGAGACATGAAGGTAAACGCAAAAGAATCCATTAAATGAAGTGTGGGTCATTGAAGAAGGGGAGGTATTCTGGAGATCATTGTTTTAACAAGCTTCATAGAAGTAGGTACCTCTATAAAGTATGTGCATGAATAACTTGGATTTAAAATTTAAAGTCACCCTTTAAGTGGAAAGGGAAGTTTAAATAGGGAGCATTGTATCATATAATCTCTATGTCTCAGACTTAATTCAGTACCCAAATTATTCATTGCATGCTTCTGGAAGAGCAGGCAAAATGCAACACAGAAAGATAAATAAGTCAGGTTACTGTCCTAAGGCAGTTCTATACTCTGGGGAGAAGATGAGACAATGTGTAAGACAAGTATAGTGACAGATGGGATGTAATAATCGACAAGAGAGTAAGAACAGCTCCTCCTCTGTCACCCAACTCCATGTTGCCTGAAGAGGCAGCCACCTCTGAGTAACGTTTGGGTGTATAACACTCCTGCATGTCACTATTATACAAAGTAAATTGTTAGCATCCATGGAATTAGAACTGACGACCCAGCTTCAATGTGGAACAGGACCAATCCCGACAGAGCTGCATATTCCTGCTTTCCTGTGCCTCAAGACATCCATCATGACCTGAGTTCTCACCTCACAACTGCTCTCTGCTAATCTGATGCAGCTCCTAATCCCTTCCTCCTAAACTATGGTTCTTTGTCTTTGGAACTTAATGTGAGTGTTAAGTAAATTTCCTTGCATCCTGAAACTCTTCTCAGAACTTTTGCTTTATCTCTTTGCCCTTAAAGAAACCTGAGTGTGTCCTGAATTCTCCCACTCCCTTTGTGGCCCTCCAAATCTGGTGCTATTTATTTTATTTTATACCACATTTCCATGGGAAACGAATAGCTGTCATCTTTTACTTTATTGTAACTATCAGAGGATTAAGTCCCTCCTATCTTCCAGAGCTAAAAAATAGTCCCATTTCTTTGAGACTTATACCATTTAGATGAACCATTTACTCATCTTCCTTGTTTCCATGATATACCAATCTCTTGCTGACTCCCATTTACTCAGTCAAAACTTGGCTCTTGGCTCAAAGTTTTACGTTCCCACAGTTGCTGTTATAATTCTTGGCAACATCAATACCCACATAGTTATTTTATTATTTTTTTTTTTAATTTATTTTTTCCACATAGTTATTTTAGACAACACTTAGTATTTCAGTTTCTTTGCTTACTTATGTCTAATGAAATTTCCCCACAATTTTCTTCATCTATCTTCTCTTATAATGATACTTAGAACAATCATAATCATCAAAAACTTGACCTCATCTTCAAAATTTTAAATGCAAAAACCCAGCCTTTAAAAAAAGCAATCTCTTTCCTTTTAGTTTGCTTTTTCAAGCACTCTCAGTTCAGCTCTTCTACCATGTCTGTCACATTCTATCCCCCATCAGTTAATCCTACCATTTGCTCATAATCCCTCCATTATCATTTCCTCACCTTACCTTCTTTACTGAGCAGCTTAGATTCTATGAATCCTCAATGAATTACTCCTAAATGTGTTCTTGAATCCACGTCCTGCCCTCTCATCATCATATTAGCTTTCCAAAATCCCAACTCTGAATGGACCTGAAGGAAACAAAAATATGTCGCTCCAAAATATGCCACTTTGAATTATTTTGAACTAAAGACACTTAAGAAACATCAGATGCAAGAAGGATACTCTGAACCTCCTTTTTCTTCCTGAAAGCAGAAGAGTAAATGCCCATGTGAAAATCACCCTCCCTGTACCAAAAGAAGAGAAGACACTTTTATCACCAGAGATGGGGAGTTAGGGGCCAAGAAATTTGTACAAAAACCTCGGTAAACTAACCGCTATCGTCCTAGTTACTCCTTCACCATTTACTACGCCTAGCTCAAACCACTTTTTCTTTTCAATTCTTCACAAATGTATTGTCTCTTTTTCTAAAAGATATAAAAGCTTCCTGCTATGGTTACTTCTTCAGGTCTTCATTCTCTTGTGAAAGCCTCCATGGACATGTACATATAAATAAGATGTATGTGCTCTCTTCCTGTTAATCTGTTTTATGTCAGTTTAACTCTTAGGCCCAGCTGGAGATTTTAAGAGGTTAGAGGAGAATTTTTCCTCCCCTACAAACTCAAAAACAAGCCTTCCCTGAACCTCTGACCAAGCAGCTGAATCACACACTCAAGCCAACACACTAGTTTTACTTAACGTTCAGTATCCTAAGATTCAAACAGACTGTCTGATCATTCTACTATATATAAAGTAGCCAACTCACTTTCTAATTCTTGAGAAGATTATATAACATCTTCTTCTTTCTCCAAATATGTGTTATCCTACCCACCTTCTGCCATCTCAGCTCATGAGCTTGCCTCACACGTTATTGAGAAAAAGGAAATTATTAGATGCTAAATCTTTTCTCTAACCTGCAAATAACAACCCAAGCAAGGCCACAGTGACCTCCAAGTTGCTAAATCCAGTGTTCTCCTTTTCTACCTCCATCTTACACGAATGCAACATTCAATACTCCTGACCTCTTGTTCCTAAAAACATTTCTTCTCTCTAGAATTCTGTAGCACCAGGCTCTCATTGTTATTCTTCTCTGACATTTTCCCTCTCTTTTTATAAACTCTATACATTGAAATTCCCTAGGGTTCTGTCCCATAACTCTGCAGACTTTTCATTTTCTTCCTAGTACACAGCTTGCCCTTGTGTAATTTTTACTTGTTTAATGTCTGTCCCCATGTCACACACTAATGTTGCATGTACTTAAGGTGGTTCTCATGTTCTTATATGTTTTGGTCTCTTTGTTTCTACTTTCATTATGTTACACAGGACATTACACATAGAAGATATATTTGTTTGCTAAATGAATGAATGAATAGACGGTACTACTGTGAACTTATTAAAACAGTAATATTTGTATTCCCATGGATGAACGCATAGAGGAGAGGCCAATGGTTTATCTTCTCTGTGTTTTCATATTTTTTTTAGAAACAATAGGCTTTCAGCTGCCCTGTTCACTTATTGAAAATAATCGTATCCTCTTACCACATTCTTGTTCCTACTTGAGAGCTATAACTGGCAGCATTTTCTTCTCTATTTGAAATATTGTGCAAATGCTAAAGCTAAAGAGGTCTTTACCTGCTTCCAGCTAGAAGTGGGAGGCTCTGCTCCAAGGGACAACCTGCTTTCACTTTGGTGCCTGCAGGGCATCTGACATCATTCCTTTTGATCAGGCTACTTTCTACCTTATTAGTGATGCTACGTGCTTCATGGTGCAGGTTAATTTCCTCTTACAGATCTGCATAAGTTCCCAACATTATCCTATATCTCAGCCACATATTTCTTCAGGGAATTGATCAGCATACATTCTCCCACTTGAATACTATATTTAAATTCTCTACGTATCTGTATCACAATATGCCTGAAAAAAATTCAATATGCAGAGCATGTCTGGTTATAGCCATTACCTGAAGCACAGTTAATTACTATCATTTCATGTATTAACAATTGAAATACTGGCCTAGGTTACCTACTATTTTTGAGCAAAATATTGACAGCTTTCTATTTGTTTAAGTAAGATCTCCCTTTTCTATATCTTTGCTATCACTATTAAATATACCATGTAGAGTCAGACACAGATAAAGATGAATTGATTTAATTAAATCTCTAGTTTCATATTCTAGAGGTTTAAGGTTTTAGGTATCATGCCCTATATTAATATAAAAATGAAAGTACCTTCTGTTTGGTAAGGCATGCAGAGACTGGCATGATCCCTCTCTAAAGAATAAAGAAAATACAATTTTAAATGATTCCCTCCTATAAACAGAGTTCCAGATTCATAGCTTAAACCAATTTCACCTACAAGTAGAACCACTTTAAATGTGTTTTGTTTATCTGTTACTTATCTTCATTTGAACTGGTGTGTGCTAATAGTTTGGTCCAAGAATATTGCTTCCTAGGTCTTGGGTTATGGCAATGAAACTGGTTGAGTTCATGTAGGAAGCAGAAACCACTGTAAGATATTTTAAGAATATTTTAATAGAAGGATGACTTGCTTATGAAATCGTTGGAAGGGCTGGAAGAAATGATCAAAGAATATGATTCTCAGAAGGATGCTTATAACAGACTCCACTTTCCAGGGGAGCTACAACCTCTGTCTAATCAGAGCTATTAGTTACGAGTTACTAGGAAGTTGCCATTGGCTTGACTGCATTACCAAGCATATCCTCTCTCTACTCTTTGGAAAGCTGGGATCAGAGAGCCACGGCCACCACAGGCACAAGTGTATTTTGAAACACACAAGCTGGTCATGGACACGAGATGCTGATCCTGACCCACTGACTGGCACAGTCTAAATTGGTCCATTGGAAAACTTCTTCAGGCAAAACCAACTCCACATCCTGGTTTTCTAGGAGAAAAGAGCTCACATAGCAAGAGGATTGCCTCTGTTTCATTTCTGCCTTCCAAGGCTCAAGTGAAAACGTTTTTAGCTTTATGCTTTCAGAGTAGGTAATGTGAGTAGATGCTACACATCACTGACCAAATCCACCTTAATTCTTTGTGAAGAAAACCAATATAAAAATGGAACAAGTGTGACAAATCTATTAAATAAGTTGATCACAAATATCCCACTTTACCAATATTATGATTTTGAAATAATTAATACACCATGTGAAGTACAGAATTAGTTCTCTATTCTTTGCATTCCTCCTATATTGAAATATTCGAATTTCCCAAGCTCCCTAGGCTTTTTCTTGCTTCATACCTTGCACGTTAAACTAAAACAGCACTGTCGTTCTCTCCCTCCATCCTCTTTATTGGCCTACCTATCTGCTTCAGGAAGCTGTATTTTGTCTCCAACTTCACTTGTATTTCTCTCTCTTATATGTCCCCAAAGCTCTCATTGTAAATCACCATCATAAAAAGATCATCTATTAACTTACATGTATATTCCAATAGAGCATAAAATTTTTAAAGACAGTCTTCTTCTTCTGTATCCAGTGTGCATAGCAGGTGCTCAGTAAAGGTTATTTGAATCTATGTTCAAATGACATTTTCAGGCTTTTTTTTTTTTTTTTTTTTTGCGGTATGCAGGCCTCTCACTGTTGTGGCCTCTCCTGTTGCAGAGCACAGGCTCCGGATGCGCAGGCTCAGCGGCCATGGCTCACGGGCCTAGCCGCTCCGCGGCATGTGGGATCTTCCCGGACCGGGGCACGAACCCCTGTCCCCTGCATCGGCAGGCGGACTCTCAACCACTGTGCCACCAGGGAAGCCCCCTCATTGTGGTTTTGATTTGCATTTCTCAAATAATTAGTGCTGTTAAGTATCTTTTCATGTGTCTGTTGGCTATCTGTATGTCTTCTTTGGAAACATGCCTATTTAGATCTTCTGCCCATTTTTTGATTGGGGTGTTTGTTTTTTTGATGTTGAATTATATGTGCTGCTTGTGTATTTTGGATATTAACCTCTTGTATGTCACATCATTTGCAAATATTTTGTTCTATTCTGTAGGTTATCTTTTTGTTTTGTTGATGATTTCTTTTGCTATGCAAAAGCTTTTAAGTTTGATTAGGTTCTTTGTTATTTTTGCTTTTATTTCTTTTGCCTTGGGAGACTGATTGGAGAAAATATTGCTACAATTTATGTCCAAGGATATTTTGCCTACATTCTCTTCTAGTTTTATTGTGTCATGTCTTATATTTAGGTCATTAAACCATTTTGAATTTATTTTTATATATGGTGTGAGGAACTGTTCTAATTTCATTGATTTATATGTGGCTGTCCAGCTTTTCCAACACCATTTGTTGAAGAGACTGTCTTTTCTCCAGTGTATAGTCTTGTCTCCTTTGTCATAGATTAATTTACCATAGGTATGTGAGTTTATTTCTGGGCTATTGATCTATATGTCTGCTTTTGTGCAAATACCGTGCTGATTTTATTACTGTAACTTTGTAGTATTGTCTGAAATCTTGGAGGGTTAAGCCTTTAGCTTTATTCTTTTCCCTCATGATTTCTTTGGCAACTCTGGGTCTTTCGTGGTTCCATATAAATTTTAGAATTATATGTTCTAGTTCTGTGAAAAATCTCATGGATATTTTGATAGTGATAACATTAAATCTGTGGACTGCTTTGAGTAGTATGGAAGTTCCTAATATTAATCCTTCCAATCTAAGAGCAATAGATATCTTTCTGTTTCTCTGAATCATCTTCAATTTCCTTTATCAATGTTTCATAGTTTGCAGCATATAGTTCTTTCACTTCCTTGGTTAAGTTTATGCCTAGATACACTTTTTTTTTTTTTTTTTCCGGTACGCAGGCCTCTCACTGTTGTGGCCTCTCCCGTTGCTGAGCACAGGCTCCGGACACGCAGGCCCGGCGGCCATGGCTCACGGGCCTAGCCACTCCGCGGCATGTGGGATCTTCCCGTACTGGGGCACGAACCCGCGTCCCCTGCATCGGCAGGCGGACTCTCAACCACTGCACCACCAGGGAAGCCCTAGATATACTTTTTTGATACAATTTTAAATGGGATTTTTTTTTACTTTCTGTTTCTGATATTTCCTTGTTAGTGTAGAGAAATGCAACAGATTTCTGTATATTAATCTTATATTGTTTGGTTTTGGTTTTCTTTTTTCTAATTTAAACATAACGCAGGATAGGGGAAGTGTTTTTTCAGGATTAGATAATTGCTGAAGTTGTTTGATGGATCCATGAAGGATCATGATGCTATTCTTTCTCGTTTTGTATATGTTTGGAATATACTATGAAAAATATTAAAAGGAAGTGTGCTAAAATTTAAACACACACATACTTCAAAATGTCAGAATAGAACCCATCAGACATTATGTTCCCAAACACTGAGGAAGCAATCTAAGACCTTTTTATTATTTCTTACTGCTAAGTATATAAATATATAATAATATAAAAATAATGATTTTTAAATATTTGTATCAAATATTTCAATATGTATCATAATATTTTAATATTTCAATACTTTTCATTAGATTTATTTTAAATAAACTGTTTTAGAAAAATTTAATGTTAAACAATAATGGCAATATAAGGAGAATATTTTGATTCTCATGTCATTATGTCTAACATTGTGTTTTTGTCTTGAGAGAAATTATTTGTCATTAATAGTTAATACACTGGAAAAAAGGTTTTGCAAACTTCATTAATAGTGAAATGATATCTTCAAACAAAATCTTATATGGAAGTTCAAAATGTAAAGGAGAAATTAATGGCATTAATATAGCTGAAATAATCACAGAGGACGAAAACCTGCTACCATGGTTAATCCCCAGCCACCCAAGGCAAATTCTGATGATGAGATGCAGTAAAATCAATTTATACTTCTTACTCCTTCTAGGTTATGAGTGAAAAGAGGTTTTTATCTCTACATTTTTGGGGTAATATACTGAAGTTTATGATAGACAACTCACTGTTGTAAATGTTTTATGTTGTACATAGAAGTAAATATGCCACGTATTTAAGAAGATAGGCTGTGAAGACAATTTGATTCCTAACCATAATTGTTATCAGTGTGCCTCTTCATTTACTCAAGCCTTCCTTTAAGTTATGAAGTAAAGTCTTCATGTAGTCTGAGGTTTTTCTTAAATTTACTCCTAGACATTTAAAATTTTTTATGATAATCATTATTGTATTACTTATTTTTAAGATATTGCAAAGTGTTTTGCCTGCATTATGTTATTTAATTGCCAAAATATCCCTATGTACCCTTATTATCTCCAGTTTACATATAATATACCTGAGGCAGAGAGAAGCACAGTAACTCACACAAAGATAAACTGTTATCACGTGATAGAGTCTGATTTCAAACCTATATACATCTGACTTCAAGCATATGTCTTAATGGCTATACTGTGTTTAACTTCTCTAAATATCTGTTTCCTCAACTAAAAAAGGAGGGCATTGAAAGGACTAAATGAGATGTACTTGTAGTAAGTTGTTACTTATGATATTTATAGTAAGTTGTTTTATACTTATAGTAAGTTTTTAACTCAAATTAATAACAATGTGGACATCATGTCCATCCATTTCTGTTGACTATGGTATGTTCAGTTTTAGTACATATTGCCAAACAGTTCTTTAAAGTGTTGTATACTTTACATCCTCACCCACAATGTGATAGGGTTCCCACTTCTCCATATCCTCACCAACTGTTGATTTACTCCGTGTTTTCATTTTTGGCCTTTCAATGGTTGTATGGTGGTATACCTGTGTGGTTTTAATCTGCATTTGCCTGATGAGTAATGATATTAAGTACCTTTCCTTTTGCATTTTGATTATTAGCCATTTGAATATCCTTGTTTTGTGAAAGTCCTGTTCATGTTTTTGTCCATTTTTACAAAATTGAGTTGTATGCCTTTTTCTTGTTGACCTGTAGGAATTCTTTATATTCTGGATACAAGATTCTTGTCTGATATATATATATAAAAGAGTATGTGGAAACAAAATCTACACATTCCCCCTCACTCCTACCAAACTTTAATATGAAATGAGCAAGAAGAAAACATTATGGTGCTAATTTTTATTGTGTTTATTTGGTTTTGAGAGCAGAAAGCCTGAAACTGATGAATAAACTTTGGACAGGTAGTATTTGGGGACATTGTGCATGTCATCGGTTCCATAGTGCTCTCTGTTTCTCAGATCTTATTTATTCCTCTGCATTCCTTAGTATATTAATATCTTCATTTGTTGTTTGCTGCATCCATATATTTCATTTGTTTTAGTATCTAGGACACAATAGCTACTGTATAAGTATTGGCCTGTTTAGTTAATTAAGTTTCCTGAAATATGTGATATAAAAGGAACACACATCCTTACCCTCCTGTTATCAGGACTTTTCTTCTCCCATTATATATTTCATACTTCAGTTTTATGGACATTCAGGAAGGAGTAGATATATATTACTGAGGTATCATTTTGCCTACAGAGCTTTCTGCTCCTGACTTTCTTGTGTCTTTCATATTTTTTTCTACATGCATTCTATATTCAAAAATGTTGAATCATTTCTAGTTCCTATTGCCAATCAGAAATCTCAGTTTATTAGCATTGTATAACATATTCTCATAATCTGATCCTTGCTTATCTCTTCTTCGAATAATAGGGAAGGACTTAGCATTCCCCTCCCATCCTGTGTTCTTTTCCACTTTCTTACCTTGGCTTATCTTGTTTCCTTGAGGTGAATACCTTCCTTGGACCTTACTCAGTTGGCAAACCACTAATTATAATTCAGCTTCCTAAATGTCTCTTCTGTTTTAAAACATTTTGTAATCTTTTCATAAAAAGAAGCCGAACTTTCCACTATGCCTTCAGAGGATTTTATATGCGCATTATTATGAAACATGTTGTGCTCAACAAATTGTTATTAAGCATATCAGTCATTTGATTAATGGCTTATAATAATACCTAAAATAAGTTAATTTCATATCTTCTAACTACTTCTTAAAATGAGGCATTGTAATCATTTAAATATTTTTTAAAAATAATTTTTCGTACAGGGAAATTTATCCTTATAACTAATTCTTTGCTCATTTTTTGTGGGGATAATGTCATGGAATATGTAAATTTGTGGAAACATGCATAAGTTATTTTTATAGAACCTCTGTTCTGAAATATATATATTTTTAAAATATTTACATAAAAATGGCTTATGTCTCTATGTACTTATAAGTGTGATATCTTTAACACTGGAATTTTCTATGCTATGCGTGAATTCAAACACAGGCAGAGGTATTTTTCTATCGCTAGTATATAATGCTTTCGTACTCTTGTATGTGTTGACGTAGTTTCATTCTCTTCCTAATCTCAGAGGAAAAAAAAATATATATGCTAACATTATCCAGATTAAGTGAAAAAATTAAAAGAAATCTCTTAATGAAAGGAATGATTTTCTCCAACTTACATTTTGTATTATGTTTTAGCTCACTGAAATGCTGCCAGCACAGTTATTTTACTTTCATCTGGCAAATCCTAGTTTCACTTACCCCAAATAACTCCACAACTTTTATCTCTTCCACTTATTTTTTGAACAGCATGTTTCCACATTACTCCTTAAAAGATTAGAAACCATAGGTGGTTATAAATTAAGAATAGCACCTCCTATCCAATTTTATTAGTTTCACAGTTTATATCGAAGGCTATTTCTTTATAAAACTAGAGGGGAAAAAAAAGACTATTTCATGAACAAAATGACAGCATTATAAATTAGAGTCCTAAAATCTGCACTGTTTTCTTCAGACTCAATGTTCTTTTAAGGCAATGATAGCTCCCTAAGGAATGCCCATGTTTATGAGCCCCTGACAATGTTTTTGAAGGGGAAATGCCTCTTTCAGTGATAAAAATGTTATCAACATGTACCTGAGGCAGATCTCAATCAGCTCTAAATAGTTTCTTCACTGACTCTCATTCCATCTGGTTGAAGGACAGTTGGAAGTTCTGTGAGATATATATGGTTGCACATGTAATTGATGTGTTGTCAGTGACTCTGAGATGTCCCATAACTCTTATTCATATTTTCCACTTTGCAGATTCACATTGCATCTCATTTAAATATACATTTTTGAACAGTAAAAGGTAATAATAACAAGTAAAAATTGATGATTTGTTTAGGTAACAAACCAAAAACACTTAGGTTCTTACTTATTTTACCTTTGCATAAGCTGACATTTAAATTTTATTTTGAATTTTTAATGCTATGTGTATCTTTTATTTTACTTCTTTGAGTATTTGTATTAAAATGGTCATAGAAATTATTTTATTTCTTTGTGTGTGTGTTTTTGAATTATGATAAATATATGGATAATATTAACTTAAAATTTTTAATCCAATATGCTCTTATCTAACTTAACTGATAATCAGAACAAGCCAAAATACAATATAGCACAACACAATCAGTATAATAAAATTCATTACTATATAATATTGCATTACTACAGAGCTAGTGATAGAATAATGAAAACCATAATAATAATTGTAACAACAACAATAATGATAAATTAACTTTTAAATAAAAATTTGAACTTTACATCTTTTAAATGACTTGCCACAGTCCTCACCCCTCCCTATTGTCTTTCAAGAGTGCATTTTATTCATTTCATTGCTTTCCTGACCTCTACTGGCTTATGCTCTTCAGCATAACCCTACTAAGCAAGAATCCTATAATGAAGGTAATATGAGTAAACCCAGTTTTATAAATAAATATAAGCAAATATGGGATACTTTCAGAAGAAAATAAACTGTTCAAAATCACACACTTTGTAAGTGAAGACCTAAGGTTAGAATTTAGAAGTCATTTCTAACCACTCTTCACTATTGCCCCAATTTTAATAACGTTTTAGATGACTGTTTTGATAAATTTTGCTGGCTTTAAAATACAAACTGAAAAATGTGTTTTTGTCATTATATAGTTTCCACTAAAAGTACAAGAAAAAATTGTTTTGAGTGAAAACAAAATGAGAAAAGTATGGTCATTTAAAATTTCAATTCCCTAGAATATTTTATTCATGAAAAATATGTTTTTGTCCCGAACCGGGGCACGAACCCGTGTCCCCTGCATCAGCAGGCGGACTCTCAACCACTGCGCCACCAGGGAAGCCCCTGAAAACATTTTTAAATGTAGATTTCCTTATTCAGTACACCCTTTTGATATGCAATAATTTTCTTTATAGTGCAATGAATGTTAATAATTACATACATAACAATTTGACCAGATGTTTACATTAGATGCAAGGTAATATAAAATAATAAAAAATGTGATAATAACACATTCATACAAAAATAACTTAGAATAAACCATGCTAGTTATTTTATGAATGATAAAGATTTCTTTATGAAGTTACGAAGGGGATGATTGTTTATCTCTCCCTAGCAGTTTCTTAGAAGATGTTAAGCTTTGTTGTCTAAATGATTAAGTTTTACACATAGAGAAATTCAGAAAAAAGCAGGGCAAAAGTACTAGATGAATACTAACATATGTATGTGTATCTCTGTATGTAAGTTTATATTCTACAGTCTTTTCCTTCAAAGCTATTGCTAACATATGACCAAAAAATAATTAAAAAACTGAAAACAAATAACAAGAGAAAAAAGGCTATGTTAGAAAATTCAAAAGGGCATAAAACAAGATAATATGCAAGTATAACAGCTCCACTTTTATAAATGCCTATTTGGTTAAGCAGAGTGCTTACATCAAAACTTTATAAGTTTTCCCCAAACACTACAATTTCCTTTTTGTATAATCAGGCAGTATTTACTGATGTGATCCATGTTACAGGTTTTATGCTTGATGTTGAAGAGACAAAGCTGAATAAAACATGACACTCTCCCTCAGAGAGCCTACAATAAAATGAGAGACAAGTATGAACTTATGAAATTATTGTAAATAAAATATGGTGAGTAGAGGTATAAACCAGGTACTATGAAAACACTAAGAGAGGATGTTCACAGAAAGATTCGGCAAGGAATAAGCATCTGAGCTGACTCATGGGTTTGAGTAGGAGTTTATCGTGTGGGTCAGGGAAGAGAGCAATTTCCAGAGAGACAAAGCAGCATAGACTGAGGAAAACATGAAAAATAAGGTGAGGAGTGATGGACGAGGAGATTTCATTAAGGAGAGCACATTGTGCTTGGAGGAGGAGGGGACGGGCAGAGAAAGGTAAAACTAGACTAGGGCAGAATCAGACTTGGAAGTGCTGTGAGCATGAGCTTTATCTTTAGGTGTTGAAAAGCCAGTAGAGGTTTTAAAAATGGAAGCAACATTATCAGATTTGCTTAAGTAGGAAGAGACCTCTGGGAGCAGTAGTGAAATTCCTGCTTTTCTGCCTTCACGCAAAAGTTGCTTCTTAGCTCACACTTTATATCCTTTGATGGACATTGCTGGCTCAATTGCACCATTTCCAGAAAAGGCAGTAGGAAGATAGAAGGGAGTTTGTGGAGTTTAATGGATGGGAACAATGATATGGATAGAGAATCCTCGTTAGCCCTGCCCTTTTTAAACCTCTGCTAGCTTCCACATCATGCTTTCCCAAGCACTGAGGCAGGCTACTGGCACTCAATCCCGGTCTTCCTCTCCACCCTTAAATAATTCTACCATCCTGGCTAATTTCAATATCCTCATGAGTGACTCAGATACTAACATAGCCTGACAACTCTTCACCTAAAGTCTTTGGAGACCTTCATCCACTCCCTTCTTCAGGGACCACTTCTATGACCATAATAGACCCTGACAGCCCAGGAATAGAAATCAGAGGAGCTTCTCACTGACCAACCCTTTATGACATTTGCTTCTCCTCCTTAAGGAATAATCTCACCGTCCCCACTGATTATTTTCACTTTGATATTTCTCAAGAACATTGCCCTCAAGAGGATGGAATAGCTATATAAATGACAATTAAAATGTAATAAGAAAATACCCTAATAGAAATGATATAAAACTCAGTGGAGGCATTGATGAAAGAAGAACTAAATCTTCCTTTAAGGTCAGGGAAAGCTCCATTACAAAGATTTTGAATTAAAATTTTAGGGACGAGCAGATGTTTGCCAGCTCCACAATTAGAGGAAGAGGTTTCTACATAGAAGGAATAATATGTATAAATCAAAATTATGTAAGAGTGAATGACCTGATGAAGGAATCACAAATATCCCATATTACTAGTCAATATAGTTTTAAAATGTCTGTGGCTGGATACATACTTACTATACCAAGAGCAAGAGTATGAAGTCATTCAATGCCATGCAAAGAAGCTATAATATTAATCCTGTAGGCTGTCTGAATCCATAGAATAATTTTGAATATGAAATGATTTTACCACTTTTGTATATGACAAAAGTTTCTTTTGGTCCCTAATCTACTTCTTAGACCTTTCCATTAAAGTCTCTTAAGTGCCGTTTAAGTGTAAACTCTCTTAGAAATTTGTCCCATATGCTGATGTCAGAAATCTGAATCTCCAGTCTTAAACTCTACACAGAATTCCAAACTTATTTATCTCATTACCTTCAGAATATCTCCAATAGGATGCTGCATTGAGACATCTCCTTATGTGTCTCTGTGACTTCTG
This sequence comes from Neophocaena asiaeorientalis asiaeorientalis, assembly GCF_003031525.2. Taxonomy (NCBI): domain Eukaryota; kingdom Metazoa; phylum Chordata; class Mammalia; order Artiodactyla; family Phocoenidae; genus Neophocaena; species Neophocaena asiaeorientalis. Next base: position 4,704,181 of record NW_020174917.1, on the reverse strand, counting down.
ACAATTTCTTGACTTTCTTGACCTTCCACCTTTATTGGTGACAAACTACTTACTAGGTCACACTCAAGTCAAATCTTAGAGATCATACTTTGCTATTTTATTTAACACCCATATTTAATCACTTAACTAAATTAAGTGATTATTATTATCACTATTATCTTTTAAATATCTCTATTTAAAAGAGATATTATCTTTTAACTATCTTTTTAAATATCTTTTAAATATGTATTATCTTTTAAATTATTAAAAGATAATATTATCTTTTAAATATCTATTATATTTTATCTTTTAAATATTATCTTTTAAATATCTCTCTGTTCCAACATGTCCTCTGTAACCTCAATTAAACTGCTTATTTTAGGCTTCTATCTTCCTTGACCAGTATCTGCTTTAAATATTTCTAATTATTACTAGTAGGCCCTTAATGAATATTGTAAGATGAATAACAAGCAAAAGATATGAATAGAAATTTAATTAGTACTATCAGCCACTGTAAACTGAAGCCCTAACTTTTTTCCTAGTATGGACTCATTACAAGTAAATGCTTAAAGTAGGTAAGTAAATTGACTGAATTTAGGATGGATGCTAGGAGTAGTACAGTAGAAACAGAAACACCTTTTGCTCTATTCTTGGTTTTAGTAGTTTATGATGATTTAAAATTGTAATTCGAGTTGGAGTATCCATTGACTAAGTATACACTGTCTTAATATGCAAATGATTATATATAGTTATAGAGGCATAACTATATATAAACTGTTCAATATATTTTCTATAAAATAATATGCATAGGTAAAAAATTCATACAACTAAAATGTGATTAATTTATTGTGAAAATCTGAAATAAAAACATCAAAAATTCATACTAAACTAACCCACAAAATGTTCAAAGTAAATCTTACCAGTGTGATAGAATGCTAAGAGACAAGTAATAATGCAAGAATAGATCTTTAGCTTGATTTCCTAAAGTCAGTTCTGCCTGATATAAACCAGAGAAATCTTATACATGCCTCTAAAATAATCTAGGAACAGAACACCTTTTCCAGCAACCATATTAGATACGTATTACAGTACTCTGTCCTAAAGAAAATTATGTACAATATTCTGATTTTTTAAAAAATAGCAATGGATCTTTTCTTTTAATATTTATTTATTTGGCTGCGTTGGGACTTAGTTGCGGCATGCAGGATATTTGTTGCAGCATGCGGGATCTAGTTCCCTGACCAGGGATCAAACCCAGGCCCCCTGCACTGGGAGTGCAGAGTCTTAGCCACTAGTCCACTAGGGAAGTCCCTGCATATTCTGATTTTAATCCATAGGAAGAAAAAAAAAATTTAATTACATAAACCTCTGAATATTAAAAGTAGTGGATTAAACAAAACCAAAAATGATGTTTTGAATTTCAGATTAAAATACATATGTATTTCTTACTGCCAAATGATAAAAATATTAACAGTGACTATATATATATATATATGGATATATATGTATATTATATATATATATATGAAAGCCCCATACATATGTCATAACATTTAATCCTTACAACTGAAGAATTGCCCACATTTTAGTAGAGGGAAAAAGAACTCACACAAGTTAAGTACCTTGTATAAGTTCAAGGTGGTAGCAGATGAAGGATCCCAGATTCAAACTGATGTCTGTCTAACTTCAGAGACAAAGTTCTAAGAGATGACACAAAAAGAGGAAAACACTGATTTCTTAAAATTTGCAGTTACCTATGCATATCATTGAAGATAACTTTTCATGTCATCTACCTTATTTTACAAGTTAACCAAGTAAGTGTTATAGGAAGAAAAAGAATTGACTACTTGTCCTGGAAAAGGCCAGAAAGTAAATCATTTTGGCATTGCAGGCTGTACCATTTCTATAGCAACTACTCCATTTTGTTGTATCATGAAAGCAGCCACAAAAAATACATAAACAAATGAGTGTGGTTGTTTTCAATACAATTTCATTTTTGGATATTGACATTTGATTTTCAGATGAGTTTCATGTGTCATGATTTCTTATTCTTTTTTTTTCAATGATTTGAAAATGTAAAAATCATCCTCAGCTTGGAGGCTATACAAAAACAGGTGGTGGGCTGCATTTGAGCACATGGTCTGCCAATGCCTGAAATAAAGGATTGTTTAGCTTTGCAATATAATATACAAAATATAGAGCTAAAATCATGTAATTTTCAAAACCTATTTTGGATTTTCATCTGTTAAAATTGAAAGAACTAAAATTATCTTTGTAGTTTAGCGCTCATCCTATGTAGGAAAGCAATGAACAGATATTTTTAGAAAACAGTGGCTCCTGAAATCTAAACATGCTGGGCTCACTGCATTTCTTCATGAATGTGGTTTCTCTTTCTACTCCTCACAACCTCCACTCATCCATCCTGCCAGACATAACTCATACAAACCTCCCATGTCTGTGTCTTCTCTTACTGTTGTGCCCACAAGGGACTTTGTAATCTTTAAAATCACGTTGAAGATAATGTCCTAGGGACACATTTAGCATTTTAATATTTTCTTTCATTTTATATTAATTTACTTCATGGTTTAGTAACTTAATAGTAGAAACAACATATAATTCTTTCCCCAATAACACTCCCAATCCTCTTTAAAAATTTTGTTAGTATAAACAACAAAATTTAGAATCTCAGATCTTAGAACAAGTAGACAGGCATCTCAGGAGTTAAACTGTTTCAGCCTCCTTTGGCCACATACAGCTCTTTTATCCCAATTTCTCTGTTATCTCAATTTCTCTAAAACCCAAACTTATGTGAATTACGTGTGACCACATGGCTAGTGACAGAATGGGGATTACTTCTTGTTTTGACAGTACTTTTTACTTTATTTTTCACTAGTTTTCTCTTTGTGTTTCAGTTTTATAATATTCTTTTTTTTCTTTAACATGTTTAATGGAGTATAATTGCTTTACAATGGTGTGTTCCTGCTACTTTACCAAATTCATTGATTAGCTCTAGTAGTTTTCTGCTAGCATCTTTAGGATTCTCTATGTATCATCTGCAAACACTGACAGCTTTACTTCTTCTTTTCCGATTTGGACTCATTTTATTTCCTTTTCTTCTCTGATTGCTGTGGGTAACACTTCCAAAACTATGTTGAATAAGAGTGGTGAGAGTGGTGGTATTTTTTGATTTCCTTTTTGATTTCTTCAGTGATCACTTCGTTATTATTAAGTAGTGTATTGTTTAACCTCCATGTATTTGTCTTTTTTTACAGATTTTTTCCTGTAATTGTTATCTACTCTCATAGCGTTGGGGTCAGAAAAGATACTTGATAAAATTTCAATTTTCTTAAATTTACCAAGGCTTGATTTGTGACCCAAGATGCCTGTGTTCTGGTGGATGAGGCTGGATCTTGTCTTTCTGGTGGGCAGGTCCACATCTGGTGGTGTGTTTTGGGGTGTCTGTGGACTTATTATGATTTTAAGCAGCCTCTCTGGTAATGGGTGGGGTTGTGTTACTCTCTTGCTAGTAGTTTGGCATATGGTGTCCAGCACTGTAGCTTGCTGGTTGTTGAGTGAAGCTGGGTGTTGGTGTTGAGATGTAGATCTCTGGGAGATTTTCACCATTTGATATTATGTGGATCTGGGAGGTCTCTTGTGGACCAGTGTCCTGTAGTTGGCTCTCCAACCTCAGAAGCACAGCACTGACTCCTGGCTGGAGCACCAAGAGCCTTTCATCCACACGGTCAGAATAAAAGGGAGAAAAATAGAAAGAAAGAGGATAAAAGAAAATAAAATAAAGTAATATAAAATAAAATAAAGTTATTAAAACAAAAAATAATTATTAAGAAAAACATTTTTTTAAAAAGTAAAAAAACAAAAGACGGGCAGATAGAACCCTAGGACAAATGGTGAAAGCAAAGCTATACAGAGAAAATATCATACAGAAGCATACACATACACACTCACAAGAAGAGGAAAAGGGGAAAAGATAATAAATCTTGCTCTCAAAGCCCACCTCCTCAATTTGGGATGATTTGTTGTCTATTCATGTATTCCACAGATGCAGGGTACATCAAGTTGATTGTGGAGCTTTAATCTGCTGCTCTTGAGGCTGCTGGGAGAGATTTCCCTTTCTCTTCTTTGTTCTCACAGCTCCCAGGGGCTCAGCTTTGGATTTGGCCCCGCCTCTGCATGTAGGTCGCCTGAGGGCGTCTGTTCTTCACTCAGACAGGACGGGGTTAAAGGAGTCATTGATTCGGGGGCTCTGGCTCACTCAGGCTGGGGTGAGGGAGGGGCCCAGAGTGCGGGGCGATCCTGCGGCGGCAGAGGCCGGCGTGACGTTGCACCAGCCTGAGGCACGCCGTGCGTTCTCCCGGAGAAGTTGTCCCTGGATCTCGGGACCCTGGCAGTGGCGGGCTGCACAGGCTCCCCGGAAGGGGAGGTGGGGATAATGACTTGTGCTCACACACAGGCTTCTTGGTGGCGGCAGCAGCATCCTTAGCATCTCATGCCCGTCTCTGGTGTCCGCGCTGTTAGCCGCGGCTTGCGCCCGTCTCTGGAGCTCCTTTAAGCAGCGCTCTTAATCCCCTCTCCTCGCGCACCAGGAAACAAAGAGGGATGAAAAAGTCTCTTGCCTCTTCGGCAGGTCCAGACTTTTCCCCGGACTCCCTCCCGGCTAGCCGTGGTGCACTAACCCCTTCAGGCTGTGTTCACGCCGCCAGCCCCAGTCCTCTTCCAGCGCTCCGACCGAAGCCGGAGCCTCAGCTCCCAGCCCCGCCCGCCCCGGCAGGTGAGCAGACAAACCTCTCAGCCTGGTGAGTGCCGGTCGGCCCCGATCCTCTAGGCGGGAATCCCTCCGCTTTGCCCTCCGCACCCGTGTTGCTGCACTCTCCACCGAGGCTCCGAAGCTTTCCCCTTCCGCCACCCGCAGTCTCCGCCCGCGAAGAGGCTTCCTAGTGTGTGGGAACCTTTCCTCGTTCACGACTCCCTCCCACAGGTGCAGGTCCCGTCCCTATCCTTTTGTCTCTGTTTATTCTTGTTTCTTTTGCCCTACCCAGGTACGTGGGGAGTTTCTTGCCTTTTGGGAGGTCTGAGGTCTTCTGCCAGCATTCAGTAGGTGTTCTGTAGGTGTTGTTCCACGTGTAGATGTATTTCTGGTGTATCTGTGGGGAGGAAGGTGATCTCCGCGTCTTACTCTTCCGCCATCTTCCCCCTCTCCCCCCACCCAGTTTTGTAATTTTCTATTGATACACGTTGAAGCTCACTGATTCTGTCATTGCCCATGTCCAGTCTATTGATGAGCCAATCAAAGACATTATTCATTTTTGTCAGAGCTTTGGATTTCTACCATTTCCTTTTGATTATTTTTTTTAGTTTCCATCTCTCCTCTCACATTTCCCATCTCTTCTTGTATGTTGTCTATTTTCCCATTAAAGCCTTGATGCAGTTATTTTAAATTCCTGTCCTGATGATTCCAAAATCCACGTCATAGCTGAATCTGGTTCTGATGCTTACTTTGTCTTCTCAGACTGTATTTCTCTTGGCTTTTAACATGCCTTAATTTTTCATGAAAGGCAGGCATGATGTCTCAGGTAACAGAAACTGAGGTAAAAGATCTTCAGTATAAGTCTTTATGTTAATCTGGCTAGAAATTGAGCTGTTTGTAATGTTTGCTGCAGCTGTAGGATGCCAGATGCTTCAAATTCCTCTAGTGTTTCATGGGAGACATTAGATCCTATGCCTAACAGATTATTCAGCTGTTATCTACTGACATTAGACTGGAGTCCTGCTGATGTGATGAGGTGGGTGAGGTAAGAGGATGCAATCTATAATGTTATGATTAATTATTAGTATTTTAGTGGCTGGAGTTAGCTAAATACCATTCCGCCTAGGTAGAATGAGATTCTGTTAAAGTCTTTTTTTCTTCTGGAGAACGATCTCAGCATATTTCAGAATGGGTGCTTTCACTTCCTTCTGTCAGATCCAAGAGAGGATTTTTCTTGGCTTTTCACCATGAGTACCTGGTGGGTTTCCCTGAGGTAACATGTACAAAAGTGTTGGGCTCTCACCGTAAGGCTAAGGCCTCCAGGGGTTTCTGACTCTCCCATTAGTCCACGCTCAACCTCCAGCAATTTGTCAAAATTATCACTTAAGGGTTTCTAACAGTATCAATTCCCATAATTTCTGCTTTAAGTAAGCAGATCTCAATTTGGAATGTATATATTCACCTGCCTCTCCAGATTTTGGGTGGTTAGTCCTGCAACTTAAATTCTCTCTTGGGTTTAAGAAGAGACATACATTAATTTTCAGTTTGTTCAGATGTTTTCTTGCTGTAAGGATGAAAATGATAACTCCTGAGCTCTTCTTGGAAATAAAACAGGAAGTCTCATATTCTTAATTTGAATAATACCTTTTGATATATTTTTCTCATTAGAATAAACATCTTACTTTCATGTACTAACTTTATATTTGCATAATTTTACTTCTACACTCTATGCAGATAAAATTCATTTAAATCAATCACTACATATTCTAAGATTATAGGAGTAAATTTCATCAATAAAATAAACAGTTTTTAAAACTAATTATACTGGTAGCAACTGCTTTAAACTAGATTAAAAGAGTTGCTTAAAGCCTACCATTTGAAATTTGGCTGCCCATAAAAGAGTATCTAGAAATATAAAGGATTTGAGTAGTATTGGGATGGGCCTGTGAATACTGAGCTATTCAGAAGAATTTGATATGAAACAAAGTGGTTCAAAAGAGCCTCATATGGCTTACTGTCAATGGCAGCATCTGCCAATAGAATACCTACAAATATCTTAAATTGTCATTTATTCTAGGTTTAGTGGTAGACAGTAGGTATCAAGAAGTAGTATCTGCAGTCTGTAAAATAGAATCATAATATGGGTGATGTTCCTTGGCATAAATCTAAGAAGGCAAAGAACTCCAGTTTCTCATTTTTAAATGTTAAGCTAGATAATACATAAAGAAAATTTATTTGTGTACTGTAAGACTTTTCCTTGTCTCACTTGGAGGTCCAGAGTCCTCTTTGGGAATCTGTAGTTTGACAGACTTCATATTGAGTAATTTTTGCTATTAGAACTTTTTGGTTCAGTTGTATTTTCCATATTATAATCTATCTAATTTATTCCCTGAAAAGTATATTACTATTAATTACAAATTAAAATGGAAAATGGAGGAAGAAAAATCAAGGACAATTTTTAATTTAGGATCTGGGGGCCAAATAGTTTAAATGTCTTTGACTATTTATTATATACTAGTATCTCTTTTAAGATTTTCAGTGAAATGATTTTAATGACGTGCTCTTTACAAGTCCATTATATAATAACATAGACCTTTCATTAATGGTAAAAATGATGGAACCAAAGTAAATAGAGAATATTTCTAGAGGTCTTCCCTTTTTCAAAGCTCAAGATGTAATGTCCTGGTGTTGGTAAAAGAGATGATTTACTTTTTGTGAGTGGAACTCAAAATTGATTAAGACAAATGTGAGAACTAAAACCATAAACTCTTAGAAGAAAATACAGGGAAAAAGCTCCTTGACATTGATATTGGCAATAATTTTATGGGTATGACAGCAAAAGCATAACAACAAAAGCAGAAATAAAACTGAAAAGGTTCTGCAAGCAAAAGAAACAATAAAAAAAATGAAAAGGCAACCTATGGAATGAGAGAAAATATCTATAAGCCACATATCTGATAAGGGGTTAATATCCAAAATATATAAGTAACACAGAAAACTCAGTAATAACAATAATAATAATAGGCAAAGAACCTAAATAGATATTTTCCAAAGAATATATTCAACTGGGAACAGATACATGAAAAGGTGCTCAACATCACTAATTATCAGAGGAAACCACAGTGAGATATCACCTCATGCCTGTTAGAATAGCTATTATCAAAAAGACAAGAGGTGACAAGTGCTGGCAAGGATGTGGAGAAGAGGGACCACTTGTACACTGCTGGTGGGAATGTAAATTGGTACAGCCACCAATAGAGGGTCCTCAAAAAATTAAAAATAGATATGTTCCAGCAATTCCACTTCTGGGTATGTATCCAAAGGAAATAAAAGCACTGTCTTAAAAGGAAATCTTCACCCCCATGTTCACTGCAGCATTATTTACAATAGCCAAGACATGAAAGCAACCTAAGTGCCCATCAATGGATGAATGGATAAAGAAAATGTGGTATATATAAAACGGAATATTATTGAGCCATAAAAAGAAAGAAATCCATTTACAAAAACAAAGGTGAAACTTTGAGGGTATTACATTGAGTGAAATGTGTCAGACAGAGAAAAACATACTATATGATCTCAGTTGTATGTGGAACAGAAAAACAAACACAGGAACAGAGAACAGATCGGTGACTGCCAGGGACAGGGGGTGTGGGTGAGGGAAATGATTGAAGGTACTCAAAGGGTACAAATTTCCAGTGATAAGATGAATACATTTTAGGGATGTGATATATGGCATAACAGTGCAGTACTGTGTACTTGAAAGTTGCTAAATACATCTTAAAAGTTCTTATTACACACACATACACACACAAATGTAACTATGTGAAGTGATAGACATGTCAACTAACTTTATTTTGGTAACCATTTTGCAATATATACCTATGTAAAATCACACCTTAAACTTACACAATACGTCAGTTACATCCTAATAAATTTGGAATTTGTTTTTTAAAGGGGTAGTTTAGTTATGTGGGATTTATATCACAGAAAGGAAGAGAAAAATGGTTAGACATTAAAGAAGCATTCTAGGTGAAAATTAGATAGCAGATTGAGCCCATATGTTTTTTGCTCTTTAGTGTAACATATAAACAAGAGACACTCTATCACTTAACAATTAAGAAGTTTACAGTTGTCTGCAATAGTCTTCCTGAGAGAAAAACATTTTAAGTCAGATTTGCAGATAGCAATAAACTTGAATTGGTAGAGTTAGATACACAGAATTAGTGAGACCAAACTTTGAGTTGAGGGGAATTACTTGAGAATAGGCACAGATAATTAGGGTTGAGCAATCATGTTGGACAAGACTACTGATCAAACTAGGGTAGGACATAATATTAATGAATAAAGGGCTTCCCTGGTGGCGCAGTGGTTGAGAGTCCGCCTGCTGATGCAGGGGACACGGGTTCGTGCCCTGTCCGGGAAGATCCCACATGCCGTGGAGCAGCTGGGCCCGTGAGCCATGGCCGCTAAGCCTGCGCGTCCGGAGCCTGTGCTCCGCAACGGGAGAGGCCACAACAGTGAGAGGCCCACATACCACAAAAAATATATATATATGTATATATTAGTGAATAAAGAGAGGTAATTTAGTTGGGGTGAATTTACAGTGTAAGGAACAAGATGACCGTTCAGATATTAAACGTAATAGATGAAGTACTAGAAAGAAATATCGAACACTTAATTCTAATTATTTGCCTAGCACTTTATAGTACATATAATACATGTAATATGATTTCTAAAATCAAATTGACTCTTAATTCTTCAACATAATTGGAACAGAATATAAAGCTCAAAAACATTCACAAATGTACAGTAAAATAATTTGTGACAAAGTCGATATTGCAGTACAGCAGGCAAAGGATACATTTTCAATCAATGAGGCTTTATCAACTGGCTATCTACTTTTTTAAAGGTATGAATTTTTATCTCTCACTCCATAGATAAAAAACAAGTTCAGATGGATTGTAGATTTACATATGAAAAGTAAAATAATAAAGTTTCCAGAATGTAGCAGATAAGAATATCTATAATTATGGAGTAGGTAGATATTGTTAAAATGATGCAGTCAGTAATTAAAGGAAAAATAATAAATTTTACTACATTAATGGCAAGAACATCTTTTCATCAAAAATTACCAGTACAAAAGTGAAAAGGCAACCCATATTGTGGGAGAAGATATTTCTAACACATAAATCTGATGAAGATTTCACAATATTTAAACAACTATTCTAAATAAATATGTGGAAACTTCTTCTAAATAGATAAGAAAAAGGTCACCCTAGATAAGAAAAAAAATGAGGAAAAAACTCAAACAAGCACTTCACAACAGAAGATAGCTAAATGGCCAATAAGCATTAGAAAATGTTCACAACTTCATTAGTTGCCTGGGAAAAGAAACACCTAAAATTAAAAACTAAAACTGACACCACCTCATATTCAGTAGAATATGTAAGATAGGAAAGACTAAAATGTCAAGTACTGGCAGGTATGGGGAACAAATCAAACTCATATATTCCTTGTTGGGGAGTAATTTTGTATAAGTGCTTTGGCAAACAGTTTAGCTGAATCTACTAAAACTAAATTCACTAAACCCTTGACCCAGCAATTGTGCTCCATAGTATATATGAAATAGAAATGTGTCCCAAAGTTCACCAAATATAGATATGACTTTTACAGAACTATTAAAAGTAGCCAAATATTGGAAATGACAAAAATATTCCTCAACATTGGATTGCATAGTTATGCTATAGCATACTCATTCAATGAATGAGTAAACTATACAGCAGTGAGTGAAAAAATTACAATTACATGCAATGACATGGATGAATTTCACAAATAAAATGTTGAGCAAACTAAAACAGTCACAAAAGAGCATGCTGCATAATTCCATTTATCTAAAGTAGCAGAGTGAGAGAGAGAACAAAACATATGTAGGGTGGCAACAGTTAAGTTAGTGGCTATCTTTGGTGGACTGTAGGCTTGGATGGAGACAGGGGGCTTCTGGTTTGGTCTGTGTTCTATTTTTTTAATCTGATTTCTGTTTACATGGATGTATTTACAGGGCAAATTCATCAAACTCCATAGTTATGATGTGTGTACTTATTCTATATGTGTATTTTACTTGAATAAAAATTTTAAAAAGGCACGGCCACGGACATAAGCGCCCAGGATTGCTGATAGAAACTCTTGTTTTACAAGTTCTGTAATCCATGATTTCTTTTTTCTTTTTCTTTTAAAATTTAAATCTCTCAAAGACAAATTTCGCTTGCCGTTTTAGTTAAAATAAATGAGTTTGAGGTCATATCTGTCCAAGATTAATCATATGAAAAGGAGGTATTCCAGAGAACAGATAATTTAGGGTATATTTGAAGGGTAGTGAGTAGACTGGTATGATTAACTCAGGTGTTCCAGAAAGAAATGATGCAAGTGATGAAGTAATAAAAAAGGAAACATAATTTGGTTTCAAGTGATGAAAATGGAAAGGTAATTTAGATTCAAGTAATTGAGATCTTTGAATGTTATGCTAAAGAATCTGGCTGTATTTTGTAGATAATGAGGCACACAGAAGCTTTCTGAAAAGGAAAATGACAGAATGTTACCTGTTTTTATGAAGATAACTCAGATGACAGTGTGAAAAACCGATTAAAAAGATTGGAATCCAGTGACCTGGAGATTAATTGGATAGATATTGCAACAGATAAATCAGATGATGAATATCTGAACCAGATATTTACAAGAAGAAACTTTAAAAGAGAAAGGCAGAGAATTTTTTAAAATGTAGTAGTAAGAGAATTAACAGAATTTAGCAGGTGATTAGATACGGGAAATGGGAATGAAATGCTTGAAGTTAACTTTAGTATTTCTAATTGGTGAAAAAAGCAAGTAAAGAATTTCATTAGCAGAAACAATAAATAGAAAAGAACACCTTTAAAGAGAAGCTAATGAATTCACCTTAGACCATTGCAGTCTAGTATAATGGAGGTTGGTATAATGCCAGTTTGAACTATCAATGAAGAGCTGGGGTTTAGAAGGCAGGTTTGGATGAAGATGTGAATTTGGTAGTTTTGGCCAAATGTCATCTTTGAAACCATATAAATGATTTCCCAGAATCTACCTGTCAGATTGACTATTACCATTGTCTCTTATTGTGTTGATATAATTTTGTCTTAGCCAACTTTATGTGTATGTTTCTGAACTCTCCATATGAAAGCAATATTTCATATTTATTTGTATATTCTTCCACATGACCCTACAAAGTGCTGATCCCAGAGTGGTCATTGACGACTAATTTTTTGGTGATTTGACCTTTTGGGTATCTGGCAGTCTCATGCTTCTATATTCATTCTGAATTTTATAACTTTCAAATATTAATACTATCAAATGTATCACTCAGCTCCTCAAATATATAACAGAACAACCTACATTATATAATTTATTTTTATAATGGCAAATATGTTTCAACAATAGCTTTGGAAAAATTAATTAGATCCTATAGTCAAATAAAATCTGGTTACCATCAATACTAGGGATACTGGTTAATTTTTGCCTTCATTATTCTCCACATAGATTATTGCATTAGCCTCCAGCTCTGTCTCTCTTTCTTCAGTCTGATTCTACATTTCCTTTTTCACTCTGTAGCCAATAATCTCTCTGTCTATAATTTGGACTCCTGCTTCAGGGTAGCTTTTAAGAATTTTCTCCAGACATTCTTCTTGTAATCATTCCATATCAGTGCACTTTCTGTGGAATCCTACTTATTAGGATTTACTGAATCAGTTGCAAAACAAAAATCATGACCTTAATTCAGGGAGAAATTAGTTAGGGTTATATTAGTTAGGGTTCTCTAGAGAAATAGAACTAATAAAATATAGATCGATAGATAGATGTATATATATATGTGTGTATATATATATATATATATGAAGAGATTTATTATAAGAAACTGGCTCACACAATTATGGAGGCTGACAAGTCCCATGGTTGCCATCTGCAAGCTGGATACCCAGGAAAGTCAGTGGTGTAATTCAAACTGAGTTCAAAGGCCTGATAACTGGGAACAAACAAGGACAGGAGATCAATGTCCCAGCTCAAGCAGTCAGGCAGAAAAGGATGAAATTCTTCCTTTCTCCACCTTTTTCTTCTATTGAGGCCTTCAACAGATTGCATGGTGTCCGCCCACATTGTGGAGGGTAAACTGCTTTACTGAGTCCACTCATTCAAATGCTAATTTCATCCAGAAACACCCTTACAGACATAGTCAGAAATAATGTTTAGCCAAATATCTGGGCACCTGGGATCCAGTCAAGTTGACATAAAATTAACCACTGTAGTGACTGTGTTCCAGGAGCACATTATTAGGGATATTGTTTTATTATATGGAAATCCTATTTTCTCATGATTGTCAGATAATGTACTAATCCTTTTCCCAGAATAGAGGCTTACCCTTTAAAATTAAACATTTAATGTGACCTTGGTTTTACCATTTTAGTGGAAATCGTTCCAAAATAGATTATACATGTTCTTGCCTTTTAAATAACATGTACTGAATTTAATTTTAACTTTCATGGAATGACTCAGGACCTTTGTTAACAGCATCTGTTGACTCTAACTTCAAAATTGTCAGTATCTACCTCTTCATATCACCCTTACCAGTACCACTCTGGCCCACACAAATGCTGTACCTACTTACAATTTCTTCTGCTCTGAATGATACTTTAATACATTTCCTAAATTTTGCCACTCAAAACTACACGCACACACACACACACACACACACACACACACATAAACAGAAAGACTTCTAATTTACTGCTTCTAATGTGCTACAAACTCAAATAGCAGCTAAGAATCCACATGGAAATGATGTCTAAAATTAGCATGCATAGGTTCTGAATAGCAGCCTGAAGGGCTTCCTTTAAGGAAATTGTATAATATTCTGCACGTGATTGAATGGCATAAGTTTATTGCTTTCATGTTTTTAACCGTTCTAAATATTTGACATTACTGGAATAGTTATCTCAACGTAAGTGAGGAATTATTTTCTATGGCATATAAGTGGCACTGATGAAAACTCTCAATATAAAGGGTAGCAAGAAAAAGAGACTCATGTGTTGGTGATTTAGTTTTCGAGTTAAATTGTTTCCATTTCCTTTTTAAAAAGTAAGCTTGTTGAACCATTGAAGAATAAACCTGAAGTGCAATCCAAAGCATTTAGCAGATTCCCAATGATTTAAACAATGGAATTGAGAAAATAACAACAACAAAAAACCATAATGGAAAATGTATATCTTATCCTGAAGTATCAGAATCAATCCTGTTTAGAAAGGTGAAAACTGAATTTTAAGACATTTGGAAATGGCTCTTTTCATGATGAACATTTTCACCTCATGCCTACATAACAGTATTAAATATCAAAATTAGATTAGTCATCTTCTTTTCACTGGAACTCTAATAAAGAGTTAACAACGCCGGGCTTCCCTGGTGGCGCAGTGGTTGAGAGTCCGCCTGCCGATGCAGGGGACACGGGTTCGTGCCCTGGTTCGGGAAGATCCCACATGCCACGGAGCGGCTGGGCCCATGAGCCATGGCCGCTGAGCCTGCGCGTCCGGAGCCTGTGCTCCGCAGCGAGAGAGGCCACAGCAGTGAGAGCCCCGTGTACCGAAAAAAAAAAAGAGTTAACAACGCCAAATGAGAACCATAATTTGTTGCATGGTTTAGTGTAGGCAACATTTTATTATTCCAACTTATAATAATAATGGTGATCCATCATGTTCACATAACTCCAACATTCAAAAGAAAATCTCTAAATATAGGTGATACAGGTATTTAGAAACTCCTTCAATAGCTATAGAAGTAAAGACATATGGTAACTTAACATACTATTAATTGAACAGAGATTAACAGTACTGTGTATGCATTGCTTGACTTGTTAACTTAATTAGTCTAATTTACTGCAACTCATTTAGATTGCTTTATAATAGGGAAACCAAGATTATAGCTAGTGGATTGAGCCAAAGAAACATTTCATTATATTGGATTCTGAGATAGAGGTACAGTTTTAGATTGTAAGACTAACTAGTGGGGCATTTTCATGTATAATGTTTGGTACTAAATGATGCAGTGACAATTATAATCCATGAGTAAAAATTAGGTCTCTGCAATAGCCATATGATATCAATCCATTGAGCTATTATAGAGGAACTTCATTTATATATCACTCACTCTTCAGAGTAATTTATGGTAAGATGAAATGAAATTTATCTTCAGCTCATCTGAAGAGACTGAATAGCTGAAAGTCTGAGAAAATATCATTTTTTTCAGAGTATACCCATACTGGGGCATAATTCATCACTGGAGATAGGCTCTCCTACTTAGAGGTTATGACATAAGTCATATCCAAGATACAAAAATTAAATGCTATTCCTTGCTGGTATTTTCATACTAAAGCTTGACTATTAAGAAACTAGTAGGACCAAGTGTTTTTTTTCTATAAAGAAGATGGTGAACCTTACAAAATAGAGATGACAGCTTCCAATTGTTTCTACCTATCAATCAGTGTGACATTAAAATAATGGAAACCCTATGGAATCCTCATCAAAATAATGCTGAATTAAGAATGTGTTCAGGGACTTCACTGATGGCACAGTGGTTAAGAATCCGCCTGCCAATGCAGGGGACATGGGCTCGAGCCCTGGTCCGGGAAGATCCCACATGCCACGGAGCAACTAAGCCCGTGTACCATTGGGTCTGTGCTCTAGAGCCCACAAGTCACAACTACTGAGCCCGTGTGCCACAACTACTGAAGCCCACACGCCTAGAACCCATGCTCTGCAGCAGGAGAAGCCACTGCAATAAGAAGCCGGTGCACGGGAAGGAAAGTAGCCCCCACTCACCGCAACTAGAGAAAGCCCGCACGCAGCAACGAAGACCCA
Organism: Neophocaena asiaeorientalis asiaeorientalis; assembly: GCF_003031525.2. Taxonomy (NCBI): domain Eukaryota; kingdom Metazoa; phylum Chordata; class Mammalia; order Artiodactyla; family Phocoenidae; genus Neophocaena; species Neophocaena asiaeorientalis. Next base: position 4,688,509 of record NW_020174917.1, on the reverse strand, counting down.
ACGCAGCCAAAAATAAATCAATTTATATATATATATATATAATTGCATTAATCTTACGGAAATTCCACAAAGTAGAAATTATTATTCCATTGAGAAAAAAAGGCTCATGGACGTTGAGTTACATGACCAAGGCCTAATACCTGATAAGCAGCGGAAGTGGGATTCAAACTCAGGTCTGAACTGGCTTCACATCAAGAGACACTACACTTTCTTCTAGAAGTAACTGAGATAATATCTTTAAAATGAACAAGAACTGTACCTGACATAAAGTGGACAATAAATCGTAATTGCTGTTTCTTATATGATAGAGAGACCTCTAAGAACATGACTTTGCAGGATGAAGAAAAATGCTGTCAGATTCTTACAAGGCTAGGTGACATTAAACCCCTCATATAAATACATGTGCTCAGTGCTGGTTAGATGGGCGTTTCTTCTATTGTGAATATTTTAAAAAAATCAAAACTCAAACCATGATTGTTTCCTATATCTTCCTCATCATCATAGTCAGCATTTCTTTCATGTATGTGTCAGGTCCTTTTTTATATATGTAACAACTTAATATGTATTAACTCCATGACTCTTTATAATAACCTTATAAAATAAATATAATCCTTATCCTCATTTTGATAAAGATCACGAGGCATAAAGAAGTTAAGTAGCATGTTCAATATCGCACATCTAATAAATGGTGGAGTTGAATTTTCAATACAAGCAGCTGTTTAATTGCTGGAAAAGACCCAGATTTAGTATATCTCATAAATGAGCAAGAGTAAATTCAGAAACTTCTAAATTTACAACATATTTTTACATATTTATTAACATGGCACTAGTGTTAAATTTAATGGTTATTTCTTAAAATATACATTACAAATATAACAAAGTAAGTTGTTTGCAAAATAATGCCACCGTTTTGTATTCTATTTTGTGTATTTCCTCCTTTTATAACTAATCATTTGAATTTAACTTCAGTGATGCCATATTTTTCCATGTTGTCACTCTTTTTTCATTCTTCATTTAACTTAATCAATAGCATAGTATATTGCTGTCATTTCTAGTTTTCCACCCAAAAGTCTTTTGCTAGGACACACACACCACAATTGGGGCCTTTTATTTCAGTATTTCGCTCTAAATTTATTTAAATTTGGCAACACATTTAAAAAAATATTTTAAAGACTTTATTTTTAGAGCAGTCTCAGGTTCAGAGGAAAATTGAGAGGAAGGTATAAAGATTTCTCATTTACTCCCTACCTCTCCCCAACAAACATGGCCTTACCCATTATTAACATCCCACACCAGAAGGTACATTTATTATCAATGGATGAAGCAACCTTGACACATCATAATCACCCAAAGTCCATAGTTTACTTAGGATTAACTCTTGGTATTGTACATTCTGTGGGTTTGGATAAATGCATAATGACATGCATCCATCATTATAGTATCATGCGAATATTTTCACTGCCCCCAAATCATCTGTGCTCCACCTTTTCATCCATCCCCTCTGAACCCCAAACAACTGCTGATCTTTTTACTGTCTCCACAGTTTTACCTTTTCTAGAAAGTCATATAGTTGGAATTATACAGTATGTAGCCTTTTCAGATTACCTTCTTTCACTTTGTAATATGCAGTTAAGATTCCTCCATGTGCTTTCATGGCTCAGTAGCTCATTTCCTTTAAGCACTGAATAATTCCTTTGTTTGAATGTACTGCAGTTTATCTGTTTATCTACTGAAGGACTCCTTCGTTGCTAAAAAGTTTTGACAATTATAAACAAAGCTGCTTTAAACATCTGTGTGCAGGTTTTGGTGGGGACGTAAGTTTGAGACTGGTTTGGGAAAATACCAAGTAGCATTATTACTGGATCCTATTGTTAAGAGTATGTTTGGTTTTGTAAGAAACCACTAAACTGTATTACAAAGTGGCTGTACAATTTTGCATTCCCATCAGCAATGAATGAGAGTTCCTGTTGCCCCACATCCTTGTCAGTGTTTGGTGTTGTCAGTGTTTTAGATGTTGGCCATAAATGTGTAGTGGGATCTCACTGTTGTTTTTATTTGCATTTCCTGATAACGTTTAATGTGGAGCATCTGTACATAGGCTTTTTTGCCATCTGTACATTTTCTTTGGTAAGATCTGTTAAGGTCTTTGGTTCATTTTTTGAATCAGGTTATATGTTTTCTTATTTTGAGTTTTAAGAATTCTTTGCATGTTTTGGATAATACTCCTTTATTACATGTATCTTTTGAGAATATTTTCTCACAGTCTGTGGCTTGTCTTCTCATTTTCTTGACATTGTCTTTCACAGACCAGAAGCTTTTAACTTTAATGAAGTCTGGCTTATCCATTCTTTCTTTCATGGATCATGCCTTTGGTGTTATAGCTAAACATTTATCACCATACCCAAGACCATCTAGGTTTTCTCCTATGGCATCTTCTCAGAGTTTTATAGTTTTGTGTTTTACATTTAGGTCTATGATCCATTTTGAGTTAAATTTTATGAAGGATGTAGGGTCTGTGTCTATATTCACATGGATGTAATAGTTGGTCCAGCACCATTTATTGAAAATACGATCTTTACTACTTTGTCAAAGATCAGCTAACTATATTTATGTGGGCCTATTTCTGGGATTTCTGTTCTGTTCCATTGATCTATTAGTTGATATTTTCACCAATACCACACTGTCTAGATTACTGTGTCTTTAGAGTAAGTCTTGATATTGGGTAGTGTCAGTCCTCCAACATTTTCTCCTTCAACATTGTATTGGCTATTCTGGATCTTGCCTCTTACACAAACTTTAGAATCAGTTTGTCAATATCCACAAAATAATTTTCTGACATTTTGGCTGAGATTTAACTCAATCTATAGATCAATCTGGGAAATGCTGACATGTTGACAATATTGAGTCTATTGATCTTTTGAAAGAATCAGCTTTTGGTTTTGTTGATTTTCTCTATTGATTTTCTATTTTTTCTTTCCTTAATTTCTGCTCTAAATTTTATTATTTCTTTTCTTGTGGTTACTTTGGATTTGATTTTCTCTTTTTTTTCAAGTTTCATTATGTGAAAACTGAGATTATTATTTCAGACCTTTTTTTCTTTATAATATATGTGTTCAATGCTATAAATGTCCCTCTAAGCAATGCTTTCACTGCAACCCACAAATTTTGATAAGTTGTGTTTTCATTTTTCTTTTGTTCCAAATATTTTTAAATTTCTTCTTTCACCCATGTGTTATTTAGAGGTATGTCATTTAATTTCTATGTATTTGGGGATTTTCTGGTTATCTTTCTGAATATTGATTTCTAGTTTAAATCCACTATGGTTTAAGAGTAGATATTGTATGACTTCTATTCTTTTAAATTTGCTAAAGCATGTTGTGTGGTTTTGAATGTGGTCTGTCTTGGCAAAGTGAGCTTGATAAGAATGTGTATTCTGCTGTTGTTAGATGAAGTATTTACATTTTTTAGATTTTTTAATGAAAAAAATCAAGCATATAGAAAAGTAGGAAGTAAGATATAATAGCCCCCTATTTAAGCATGCTCAACTTCAATGGTTATCAACCTTTGGCCTATTGTTTTCTTCTGTACACCATCCACTTCCCTCCACCATAAGATATTTTTATTCATACCCAAGACATCATTTCATTCCATCCACAACTTGCAAAACCAGTGGTAACATTTTTCAAGAATTTATTTTGGCTATTAAGTAATAATTTATTTCAGATACCCTTCTGTCTAGCTCTTATAGGAATATAAATTAAAAATGAAAGCACATGTATCTGGGAATTATCACCTTTGTAAATTTCACAATGTTACTTATTTTCACTATTCCCCAACTTACTTATCTGTAACATGAGAAAAGTTTTATAAACCTCACAATTTCTTATAAAGATAAAATGGCAAAAGGTGTATGTATGTCATACAAACAGCTGACTCAATTTAACATGAATTTGAAGTGAAGGGGATGATTAATAAATAGAGAATAGTATTTTATGCTTCTTTTCTATATATTATAAAAACACACTCAGAGTACATAGAAATTAAAGAGCTTGTTCATGGATGACTTAATGCAGAAGTTAAAAAATTACTAAGGAACTACCCAAGTCAAATTTTCCAAGAAGGTTATATAAACGATTATAGTGCTAGATTTATATTTAAATATTTTATAAACATTTTGTCACCATAGAGATTTCAAGGTTATTGTTTTGCCTTTCGTTTTTACTTTTGCATATTGTAACAATTTTTAGAGACAGTCAAAAAACAATCTGGATTGTATGCTGCAATTTTCAGTATCTTAGTAAAAACTTTGTTGCCTACAAACAGCATAAGCTTATCACAAAATAGGATTCATCTATCATGTCAACTTTGTCATTTGAAATTTAATTTATTATAAAGAAATGAATTAAAACTAGAGTGTTCAAAGTATTAAATAAGATAAAAATGAAGAGCCGTAAAGGCAAATTAGAAATAATATTTGGAAAAATATTTAGATTTCTGTTTTTTGGGGGTCATTAATTTTTGTGACATTAAAAACATTTAAATTTGTTTGTTTAGCACAAAAATCCATCTGTAGTCCTCAACATATTTTCTTTAGAGTTAAAAGTATATAAATATATTTCCTTATAAATTTTATAGTTTTCCTTAAAACATATATATCATAAAGCATATATATGGATCCCATTAATACAGAATAGCTTTTTAGTATCAAAATGCATTTTAATATAAATATTACATCAGATTTAACCAATTTGTTATGGGATAATGATGTAAGGAATGATATTATTTGCTGGTAGCATTTTGTAGTTCAAGAATCAGAGAAAGAGTATTCTCAATAACATATATAGAGAAATTATATTTAGTAGGAATACATCTGTAAGAAAAAAAAATATGTAGAAATAAATTTTGAGGTCATTCAATAAGTAATGTTGATTTTCAAAGTGTATGATAATTCTAATTTTTACCTGAGATAGCAAGTCTCAAATGTAAACATAGTCACTACCTTTGTGATATTAGGTTGGTGCCTGTAGCACAAGGAGCTAATGATAGAGATTTAGAAATCTGTGTCAAAAAATCCAACATGCCTTTTAGATTCTGTCGTAGTCAATTTTCATGAGCTCAAATAATCACCAAACCAAAGTTAAATTCTATAGAAGCTCTGGTGGCATCAAGATCTACCAAGGTCCCTTTACATATGATTTATGTGACTTAAAAATTAAGCCTAAATGTAAAACAGAATCATGAAACAAGGGGTGGCCCAGAGCTTTTTTGTGCAAGAGTAGAATTATGATGCCTGAAGAAACAATTCTGCTCTGCAAGATGTGCACATTGCATTAATAGCTTCAAAATGTTTCTAATAAGTTGAAATAGCATAATTATTATAAGTAAATTGAATTGAAAATAAAGCTTTAAACAGTTTACTATTACAATAAAATTGGAAGAAAATATGGACTGTATCTACCACGTCTGACAATGTGACAGTTTTTTGTGCTCATAGTTTTCTTGCAAACAACGTTGAAAACATTATACTATATTATAGTATAATAACAATATTATACCATAAGTTTTGGATATACAGAAAGGTAGAACATTGAGTATTTGATATTAGAAAGCATATTTACAGGTGACCTTGAGGTGATAAATCATTTTAACACTTAAATTCTCTTGAGCGATTTTATTTCTTTTTACTTGTATTCAATAAAAATAATAATCACCGTGTCTTCTAATTTGTTACCACACAAAGCATAAAGTATTGCCGTGTTGGGAAATTGTTTGATTTTAACTTAAAAGGAAGGCTTCTTTTTAAAAAATTGATTTCTGGGTCATGATAAATGATGCCTGCACAATTATTTGATCAATCAAAAAATGTGTAGCTAAATCAGTTCATGGTACATATAAATACTGGAACAAAATTTTGTAACAAGTGTTCTTTATCAAATTTATTACAATACATATTCGGGCTTAAGCAAATAAAGAAATTTAAAATTTGACTTTTATTTTAGTAGAAGGTAGCAGTCATATTTTTTAAAATACCTGTTAAGCATAAATTAATCCAGTTGTAGAGATAAAATTATTATAGTCATTCATCGAATCAACAAATATTTATTGCATAAAATTTATTTCACTTCTGTGCTTGATACCGGGCTGGGTATGGGAGGCAACCAATATTGAGAACAACAAGATCCCTTTTCTCATGGAGCTTACTTTCCAGATTGTGCTCTTGGTAACTCCTTTTGCCTCTGGATCAATTCAAAATGACAATATCTTCCCTCTTAAGAGTGAGGAGAATGAGGCAAAAACTCCATCATTGCTCTAATGAGAGGCCATTATGATGGCAGCACACAAAATCAGATTTATTTTTTTAATTTTTTTTTTTTGCGGTACGTGGGACCCTCACCTCTGTGGCCTCTCCCGCTGTGGAGCACAGGCTCCGGACGCGCAGGCTCAGTGGCCATGGCTCATGGGCCCAGCCGCTCCGTGGGATCTTCACGGACCGGGGCACGAACCCATGTCCCCTAGCATCGGCAGGTGGACTCTCAACCACTGCGCTACCAGGGAAGCCCAGTCATAAGCATTTTTAAGCTTCTTAACCTTTGACAGGAAGCAGACTAACATATAGCATAATGTTACTTTGAAAGAGTTTATGAAGCATATGGAATCCTTTTATATTTGCAGACAATTAAGGATTTAAACATGGATTAAGCCATACAATCAAGGAGTTTGTATGTAGATTATTCAGTCTCAGCACCCTACCAAATTATTTGAATGCAGTGTTGCTATTTCACCAAAAGATTATTATAGGAACAGCCTTTAAAACCCATTCCTTTATTTGCTCTAAGGAGTTATTCTGTTATCCAAAATATTGACATTTCTCAGTTTCTTCTATATGAAAACCTACATTGAAAATATGCACTTATATTCAGTACTTCTGAAAAAAAATTGGTTTTCTTAAGGAAACTATAGTTACCTCCCCATATTATAAAGTAACTCCCAATATAGTAACTTACTTTCAGAATTTGGCCGCCCACTCATGGATGTTTAAAAATATCCTGCACCGGGCTTCCCTGGTGGCGCAGTGGTTGAGAGTCTGCCTGCCAATGCAGGGGACGCGGGTTCGTGCCCCGGTCCGGGAAGATCCCACATACCGCAGAGTGGCTGGGCGCGTGAGCCATGGCCGCTGAGCCTGCACGTCCGGAGCCTGTGCTCCACAACGGGAGAAGCCACAACAGTGAGAGGACC
>NW_020174917.1:4660997-4680035 GCF_003031525.2 Neophocaena asiaeorientalis asiaeorientalis | reverse complement strand
TTTTTTTTTTTGCGGTACGTGGGACCCTCACCTCTGTGGCCTCTCCCGCTGTGGAGCACAGGCTCCGGACGCGCAGGCTCAGTGGCCATGGCTCATGGGCCCAGCCGCTCCGTGGGATCTTCGCGGACCGGGGCACGAACCCATGTCCCCTAGCATCGGCAGGTGGACTCTCAACCACTGCGCTACCAGGGAAGCCCAGTCATAAGCATTTTTAAGCTTCTTAACCTTTGACAGGAAGCAGACTAACATATAGCATAATGTTACTTTGAAAGAGTTTATGAAGCATATGGAATCCTTTTATATTTGCAGACAATTAAGGATTTAAACATGGATTAAGCCATACAATCAAGGAGTTTGTATGTAGATTATTCAGTCTCAGCACCCTACCAAATTATTTGAATGCAGTGTTGCTATTTCACCAAAAGATTATTATAGGAACAGCCTTTAAAACCCATTCCTTTATTTGCTCTAAGGAGTTATTCTGTTATCCAAAATATTGACATTTCTCAGTTTCTTCTATATGAAAACCTACATTGAAAATATGCACTTATATTCAGTACTTCTGAAAAAAAATTGGTTTTCTTAAGGAAACTATAGTTACCTCCCCATATTATAAAGTAACTCCCAATATAGTAACTTACTTTCAGAATTTGGCCGCCCACTCATGGATGTTTAAAAATATCCTGCACCGGGCTTCCCTGGTGGCGCAGTGGTTGAGAGTCTGCCTGCCAATGCAGGGGACGCGGGTTCGTGCCCCGGTCCGGGAAGATCCCACATACCGCAGAGTGGCTGGGCGCGTGAGCCATGGCCGCTGAGCCTGCACGTCCGGAGCCTGTGCTCCACAACGGGAGAAGCCACAACAGTGAGAGGACCACGTACCGCAAAAAAAAAAAAAAAAAAATCCTGCACCCAGTGGACCTACTTATAAATGGAAGTAGACTATTGAATGGTAAGTTATGTTTGATTAACAGGACAGAGCATAAGACGTGGTGATTAATAACATAAAAGTACATATTTTTGAATTATGCTTTTCTTACTAGAAGAGTGTAGAAAGAGAAAACATCACAGGAATTCTATGAGTTTGACGTGCCATGAGTAATTTCGCAAATGTGGAATACACCTTACCTATAATCATGCCTTTATAAACTAGGAAAAGTGTTATTACCCATTTTGTTTCAGATACCATAACGCTCAGGAGCAAATGTGTAACCAAATTAAAATGACTGAAAACCTTACAGTCCTGATGGCCTTTTCCAAATTGAATTCTCCCTAAGAATACGTCTATATCTAAATTTTGTTATTGTGTATATTTCCTGTATAAACTACCTTAAATCCTTTGTGAAACCAAACATGCTATTAATTAATTCCTTAATTCTGTGCAGCTGCACTGTGCCAGGCCCTCTGCCAGATGCTAGAAATACAAAGAAAAACATGACGCAGTCCCTTTTTTCAAGAAGTTGAAAATGTAGCCAAAGCAGCTCCCATTTTCATGGCACTTTGGAATATAGCGAGTTCTTCCATATTATCATATTTGATATACACACATGGGAAATTTTAAAAGTGCACTAGAAGTATATTTACTCTTCCTGGGCACTGAACTGCAACAATTATTTTGTTCAATAATAGATCCACTGGGAAGATGTAGCTAATGTGTGAAAGTTCAAATCTGAATAGATGTGTTATCCTAGGAAAATAAAATTTTGGTGAAGCTGCCTTTGATTCTGTGTTGTGTCATTGGATTTTGATCTTCATGAAACAAAATGCTTTCATCATGATCAAAATCTGAAAATCTCATATTTATATAAATAACGCCAATTGTATACTACTTCTGCATAGCCTCAGAAAAGGCAGTGACATGACCTCAAATAGAACAGAATGCCAAGAATCTAGAGGCAAAGATTAGAGTAAAACTTGATACCATATTAACAAAAGCCTCTAATTTGTTTATATTTCTGTGCTTAGACATTTTAAACATGTAAAGCAAAGTAATTTAATAACCATTTACTAAATAATAGTGATATATATAGTCATAATTATTCATTTTTTATTTTATTATGCAAAATAAGCAATAAGCTACGACTATTTACACATTCTATTGATATACACGGCTTTGTGTTTTAGTTGGTTGTAATTTGAAATTAGATTTTCAGACAAGGCTGTTTATTCTCCCATTGTTTCTCCCCCCTCCTCTTCACCCCATTGGTGAGGGAGCGAGTCCAGCTCAAAGGTACTGGGGTCGGCCAAGCGTACAACTCCTGACACTGGGCAATTGAGATTGACAGCAGGACAAGCACAGTGCAGCAAACCATTTGCCAGAGGCATGTGTCCTGATACTAGTTGTAATAAGCCTCAGATGAATGAGCCTCAGATGAAAAAAAAAAATGTCTTCAATCTCTCCCATAGATTGGGAGAGCATTTCAACATGTCTGTTGACTGACATGTTTGCAGATGTTTAAGTGCTGTGAGCAGAACTATAATTTATGGAAATAAGATTTTGCGTCCGGTTGATTTACCTTAGAAACATCCTATTGAAATAGGACATTTGATTTTGATTTTTCAAGATCACCTCAGAGACAAACTGTTTTATATTATCTTCTAATGCTATTGACATATTTTATATGCTGGTGGTGACTATTTCAGCAAGTCTTCCTTCAGCAGTATCATGAATTGTAAATATGTTATTAAACTAGTAGTAAACTCTGTGGGAATAGATCACACATTTTCAGTGAGGGCAATATCACCCACAAAGGGAAAAAGTTGGCTTGGAGCAGCAGAATGTTAGATATTACAATGGTTTGTAAACCTCCAAAGGGCCATAGCACATATATGATATACAGTATATTTCTTGTATGAAATTTTATGGGTGGAAGATTAGGGGGAAAAAAAGTCTCTAAAAGGCTCTTGGCATGGGAAGTGATAAGTAGAAAATATAAAAAGTTTGAGAAACAATGGTATGAACCCAGTTATTTATGATTTGAAGACATAAAAATGGTTTACATAGAGTTAATTGATCAAGCAAAAGGCAAAACTTGGCTAAGCTGGTAAAATTGCAAATGAAATAGTAGTAATGCTGCAGTAAATAATCATCTTCTAGAGAGTTTTCTCATGGTGTTCTTTTAATATAAGAGAACTTAAAAGAATTACAGTTATGAAAATTTTAAATATGCTATTATCACTACTTATTTTTAGATTAGTTTAGAAGAAGTAGATAAAAAGATTAAAAGTAAGAGCAAAATTACTGGGTTTTGATGTTTTATGTTTTAATTTATTATTTCCAATTTCAGAAAGGGTGGAATATTTGAGAATAATTAAGAAATATTTTCAAATTCAAATTAGTAAAAAAAAATTGTGGAAGAGTATATTAAAATAGTACATCTCAAACACAGTATTAAAGATGAAAAGCATTAGAGTGTAAGGAAATTTGTATTGTGTATTTGTTTTTATTATTGTTTCTACTTAATTTTTAAATCAAAGTAACAATATTTGCAATTTGTGGTAGCCATGTTTTTCAATGACAAGTATTTTTATGAAGGTTGTATGCTAACAAATAAAAATTCAAAGAAGTGAATTTCATAAGCATTACAAATAAGCTACTCGATAAACTAAATTCAACTAGATTCAAGTACTATGAGGTCAATTACGACGACATGTGAAAATGGCCTTGTATAGAGGCATTTTAGAAAGTTACTGTAAAATAAACTTTTGCTAAATCCCCCCCCTTAATTAAAACCTATTATACGAAAAAACTTCATTTAAGAAAAACAACAAGTAACTGTATGAGGTTTAGAATGAAAATCTGGTACCCATTTAACACAATTGTTCTTTTTTGCTTTTTTTGCGGTACGCGGGCCTCTCACTGTTGTGGCCTCTCCCGTTGCGGAGCACAGGCTCCGGACGCGCAGGCCCAGTGGCCATGGCTCGAGGGCCCAGCCGCTCCGCGGCACGTGGGATCTTACCGGACCCGTGTCCCCTGCCTCGGCAGACGGACTCTCAACCACTGCGCCACCAGGGAAGACCCCACAATTGTTTTTAACATAGCTATTAAACTAGTGAATTTTCTTTATTAGTATTAGATGTTATTCAAAAGCTTTCATTATATTTGAAATATCCCATGCATATATTCCATATATTTTCTAGTCCAGTCAATGGGTTTTTTTAGGTTGACAATTTCAAGCTGTGCCATATTAGAAAAAGGAAGAATATGTAAAAAAAAAAAAAAAAAAAAAAAAAAAAAAAAAAAAAAAAAAAAAAAAAGGCAGGCAGATAATATTATAAAGACAGACAAAAATATGAATTGTTCATTAATATGTATGGAGAATCTTATGTTCTCAAAAATAAGCTATTTTTTCAGAATGTTCCATGCAGAATTACCTCTTGAATAACATCATTGTGAGGTCAAGTTTCAAAATAAACCCTGTGGTGGGGAAGATGTTCAAATGCTGTGTGCCCTGAGCATCATAATTCCTAAACCTAAAAGCCAGTCTAAGATAACAATTAATTTTAAAAGTTCTAAGTATAAAAGTTGATATGGAGCACCTTACATTTTGACAAGGAAAATAGAAAAATTAATTCTCAGACTACATGTGCAGAGTTTAACAATAGAAGACGTACACTGGTTTTCAAAAAGCCATTGACGATTGTACTAAGGGTTTACATCATATCAGGCCTTCAGAGTCCCTTACATCCCTTACAACTCTGTAAAAATTGGTACTTAACCGAATATAACCAAAATTTTTTTCAATTCTCTCTCCTTCCTTGGTTTCTAGAATTTTTCCTTAAAATACTAATTATTTAGTTAATTTTCTAACATTCAACTGTTCAAGCTTATGTACACTTATTTCAACAACAACAATAACCACCAAGAGCTTAAGTATGCTGTGCCCTTTTATTCTTATCACAGATATGAATGCTGCCCAAGTTACACCTACTGTGGAGCAGGAGATCTGTTACTTGTACAGCTCCAGGCATGAATGATTTATGTCCAAATACTAGCTATAGGAACAGGTTAACTAGAAACTGTGAATTGAAAATTTGTGGGGTTTTTATCCCACTTTTAAATCTATCTAGAGTATACTGGCTAGTACCCTATTTATGTCATTTAATTTACAGATTTCCAAGGGGAGAAATGGCTTCTTTGTTGGGTTGACCATATTTATTGTATGGATCAGGACACTTGGGAAAGTGAAGTTGTGCACTGTGTATATTTACTACTGGAAAAAGCAGCATAAACCAGGACTTTTCTAGGAAAACCAGAATGTTATGTTCAATTTACTCACATTTCAGATCCGTCAGATTTCCTGATTTATTCACACAGAAATAGACATTTAGAGAGAGAAAACTGAGTAGCTCCCAAAGTCTCTGGAAAAGCCAACCACGTTGGGTAGATGGACAGAAACAAAAGTGGCCCCACTGTCAGAGTCCGTTGAAGTCTTGCCACCGCGTGGCATCCTGTGCTGAGGATGGTGTTGTCAGTGTTCTGACCAGCAGCACAACAGTTTGCATCAACCCCACCCTCAGCAGGGGATCCTGAACACAGGTTCCCTATCAGAGCTGTGCCGCATATCCTCCTTGCTGCCAGTACTACCACTGCTAGTGGAAATCCTTCTGTTTCTCTTTCCACATGTCACTAGGTCTAATTTCAAAATCCAGACATGTGAGTCTAATAGGCCAGGCCAAGTCAAACAGTCTGCTAGAGCCACCATGAGATCTGGGAAAATGGAGGGCTAAAGTTTTTATCATTGATGATGGTAAGTGTAGGTTATCTCCCAACAAGACTTAAAAGAAACTGACCAGTGTTACGAATTAAGAGTCCCCCATAAACACAGTGTACAGAAAACTATGATTTTCTGAGTTTGATGCCAAAGTCCTCGATATGTTCAAAGCTCCAGGTTACTGCTCATGTGAGATAATGCTTTTTCACAGCCCGGTAGTTACCATAAATGTAAGAGCTGACAATTCCAACTGATTAGAAAATGTCATGTTTTCTACTTTAACAGATAGTATTTAATCTCTTTCCTTGGGTAATTCAAAGTGCCCGGTAGGATTTCCATTTTTCATAGTGTTGAAATAAAAGTTAGTTGCTAGTACATAGTGCTTGTGCAGAAATCTAAAAGAAATGGTGTGGAACTTTCTCACCAGCTGGTTAGATATTAGCCATCCACAAGATGTGATTTAATGGCCATCGCAAAAAGCCATCTACCTCTGTTAGATACATCACTCTACCTGGCCTCCAAGAGTGCATGTGATTTGGAGATTTATTCCTCCTCTTCAAGATACTGCAGACAAGAATGAAAATGCAAATGGTGACACTGGCCATCGTACATTTTTGTATTCTGGTATCTTACACAGGGTAGGTATTATATGACATATTAAACGATGCTTGCAGTGTATGAATGTTTGTGTGTGGCTTCTGTGGACATGTAAAGTTAAATAAATAAATGATATTAAAATCTACCTTTCTTGAAAACTGTTGAAACAGAGTATGGGTGTAATACATTTTTAAATTGTTGCATTATCTTCACGTCACATGAACGCTCTCAAAAAAGAGACTCAAATTTTGGCCTGAAATAAGACCCAAGGAAGACATAGTAATGTACATGACAAAGATAATAATATAGCTAGTACACAGAGAGATTTTTTAATATGAGATATTTTTATTAATAAAAGAAGTAAGGAAGACAATTTAGCCTCTTTAAAAACTTGCCTCATCCCCCAAAAGACAAATGCAATAACGAATAATATTTTTTTATGCATTTTAAAAAAGTCCAGTCAGTAAGGTGAAGAGGTAAACTCACCGGGTCTTTAGATTTTCTGATTTTCAAATCTTTTATATTCACAACAGTTAATTTCACAATCTACTTCCTCTTGCAAAAGTAACAGTTCATCCCTATCATTAGCATCATCACACATTTATTGGTTGTCAACCAGGTGCATGGTACTGTACTAACTCCTAGGGGATGTACAAAATGTAGGTTAGAAACTCATTTTTTGGAGAAGAAAAATAATTTTATAAATATATGCATGATAACACAGGAGAAAATATATCAAGTGCACATAATGCATAGAAAACGTGGAACTTAAAAGTCTACATAGATTGTGTCTCTTTCCCAAGTTCCTAGTTTGTGAATTAATCCTGTCTCTGAGCTTTCTAACTCCTGTGATCTGCCCCCACTCAATTTATCACTAACTCACATATCAGCTTATTTCACTGTTGGTCTAGGTACATCACACCACATAATGGGCCCAGTACTCTGCTAAGTGACAGATATAAAAAGATAAAAGGATTTGATCTCTGCCCTCAAGAATGTCACACTCTAGTGAGAAATCAAAGCTTCAAACAAATAATTTTTTAAAAACACAATTTAGTAGTTATTCTATTGATGGTATTAAGGTGAAAGGGATTGAGATGCATAGGTGGCTTGGTATGGAAAGGACTCACCGAAGTGATGTTAAGTAAAAGTTATATCTTAAAAGTTGAATAGGAATGAAGAAGGCAAACGATGTACTCAATAAATAATTAGAAATTGAAATGAATTTGCTCAAGTAATAAGGTCAGCGTTGGCTTCACTTTAAAAGTACTGAACTAGTGGGAAATATTTTAAATGATAAATACTATTGGTAGGGATTTAGGGGAATGGCAAATTTCATCTACTGCTCATGGAGTATAAATTGGCAAAAATTTTGTGTAGGCAATTTGTCAATTTGTATACCATTTTTCCTACACTTTGACCTGGGAATTCAACTGCTAGGGATCTGTAATAAGAAGATAGATAATGGTGTTTACAGTGACTTATGTACAAGCTTGTTCTTTGCAGCATTGTGAGAGCAAAATTTTTAAAAAGAACTAAATCTCCAACAATGTGGAATTAGTTCAATGATTATTTTATGTCATGCAAAGGAATTCAGCCCCTAACATAATATAGTAATGGGTGTTTATTAACATTGAGCATTTTCACAAATAAGTGTTAAGTGCAAAAAGTGTATTACAAAATATATGGTTGCATGTTCACAGATTAATTTCTGAGTGCTGAAACTCTGTGATTTTAATTTTGTTCTTTCAATATTTTCCAAAACCTAAACAAGTAATATGTATTTCTTTATCTTAAAAATTATAATACATACTTTGTAGGAAACAAAAACAGAGCTCTTTTTCTGTATGTGATTATCTGCATGGTCTTGTAGGATATTTTTTAAAGAGTAGAATAAGTTCTTAACAACATATACTTAAGTGCCAATTAATATAATAAACAACTGTACAAATATATATCCTTATTTCAGTATAGTATAGTGTAGTATAGTAAAAGGAATAAACTAAGATTTTCTTACATATAAATTTATAGTTTTGATCAATATTCTTCTCAATAAGTCCAAAACAGTGACTCATATGAGTTTTATTAGACAAATGGACTTAATGAGAAAATAGGTTCCACTCCAAGATGGTTGAACTTAAGACACAAAGCAGTATAAATTTAAAGCGATATGAACATGAGAAAATGATACTTCAGGACACAAAGTAAAAACGGGAAAGGTATTTTGATATGTTCTACTGAGTTTGCTGTTTATTTGATGATAAGTAAACGTAGGTACATTATGAAAATCTACTTACTATAAAAGAAATATTTTTACAAAATAATGCCATTTGTAGCAATATGGATGGACATAGGGATTGTAATACTGAGTGAAGTAAGTCAGACACAGAAAGACACAGATCATATGATATTGCTTATATGTGGAATATAAAAAAAGAGGGTACAAATGAACTTATTTACAAAACAGAAGTAGAGTCACAGATGTAGAAAACAAACTTATGGTTACCAGGGGAAAAGTCAGGGCAGGGATAAATTGGGAGATTGGGATTGACATATACACACTACTATATGTAAAATAGATAACTAATAAGAACCTGCTGTATAGCACAGGGAACTCTACTCAATACTCTGTAATGGCCTATAGAGGAAAATAATCTAAAAAAAAAATAAGAGTGGATATATGTATATGTATAACTGATGCACTTTGCTGTACCCCTGAACCTAATACAACATTGTAAATCAACTATACTCCAATAAAATTTTTTAAAAAAGGAAGTTGGAAGATTAAAAATAAGAAATGTTCTTTTAAAATTTTATTGTTTTGCCTTTTAGAGGTCATCTAATGTGATAATTATCTTGGCATTCTATTCCTAGAATGTTATTTGCAATCTACAAAAAGAAAATGGGGGAAATGGTATATTCAAAACATATTAGTTTACAGGTATAATTGATTCATGTTCTTGTCTCTTAGTTTACAGTTGTTATCAGAAGGAAGAATTCCAACAACTCCTTTATCTTATGAAACATAGGAAAGCATAGTAGTAGATTAAACTCAGAACTAGTGAATTCTATTCTACAGTGGCTGTTACATTTACTCTTGGCTTCAAGCCCTAGTGAATAGGCAGACACATGAACAAAATATCCTAAATCCAAATGTGAAAAGTGTAAGGAGTCAAGACACTAGAGCTTTTGTGAAATTATTTTTTAAAAGTGTTGAATTTGGAAAAAAAGAATTTGAAGAGAACAAAAAATCCACAAACTCCAATGATTTAATTTACTAGTAAGGAAACTGATCCAGGGAGAGCTTAATCAAGGTAACAGCCTTGCATATTTAGAATAAATAGGGATTTAGGACTGAGAGTAAAAGTTTGGCTCATGAGATTATAGCTCTGCTCTCTTTGGAAAAGTCAACAGATATTATTTAATCTTGGTGTATAACTCAATATTCCTCAATTTCTGTTTCCATATTTATAAAATAGGATAATTGTATCACTATACACCAACAAGTTATCAGTATTTCTCTCTGGAATAAAAAGTAGTGTGGATGAGGAAAGACTGAAGATGAACTTCTTATATATAATTTTGTATTTCTTAAAAATATATTAATTTTATAATTAAAAATCAAAATTGAATACTTTAAAAATTATTGTGAGTATTAAATACTGAAGAATAAAAAGATATAAAAATTAATGTTTGCTATAAATTCTACTTTTTCATCTTAAATATGCAGGGAACATATAGAAATATGTGGAAATTTTATGTCATTTGCAAAAAATAGATTATTAACTGATGACCTCTTTCTTAATCTGAATGACTTTGTGATATTTACATGTTACTTGTGTCACTTGAGAGATGAACCTGTTTGAGGAAGAATAAGAAAAAATGAACATTTAACGATGCAGTTGAAATACTTCTGGCCATAGCATAAAAATGAAACTACAGCCCCGAGCAAATATTATCAATTCTCATCATCATCTGGAGTGTCCTTTATCTCTGGCTCCTGAGATCATCTGTTATAAGAGGCAAAGCAATTGAAGTAGTTCACTTGACCTCAAATAGATATAGTAGAACCCTTTTAAGAAGAGTGCATGCCTAAGAAATGTTCCCCTAAGGTGTTAGAAAAGTTTAGGTCACATATACATTCCCATATTTTTTTTTACTTCCCACCAAGAAATGTACGGCTGTACTTGAAGAGTTAGCCTTTGGAGGGGTGGGTATAGTTTTCTAAGCTGCTTTATTCCTCTGAAATGTACTTATTATCAAAATAATTACTTTAAGAAGACTTTTGTTAACAAGGGTGCATCTTCCATAGAACTATACGTGTGTGACAATTTTTTGCTTACAAATTGGTAGTGGATATCTTCATAGAGGTAATACAACCTTAATATTTTCTTCTGAGGTTTGGCTGTTCATCTAGGCAATACCACATCCTTTTTTTACAGTGCAGAGATAATAAACTATTTGAGGATGGTAGAAAAAATTTTTGTAACATATTGAAATAGGAAAATCCTGTTCATAAATTTTCTAATGTGATTGGCTTTGAGAGGAAAGAAGCAATCAGGAGAGAAAGATACAGCGTTTAATGGGTGGGAGTGGGGGGATGAAATCTTAATATCAATTGCTTGTTACCCCAATTCTGTTAATTTAAAGTCAGCTTCAATACATTCTTTGGGTCTCTTCACATAAAGTATTTATTCAGCAAGTTGAATAAATAAATAACTAATTAAGCTTAAAGGTGTGATTTTAGATGATTACCATCAATATTTTTCTTCCTAAGCAGCCAGCATTTTTCTGTCTCTCCTTCAGTCTTGCAACATACACTGCATGAGTCTGCCCTCCTCTCTCATTGTGCTTTCTGGGGCCAAGAAGTTTCAGATCTGAGTCCTATTACAAAGAAACAGAAATATCCTTCCTCCCAGTTTAACTCCTCCTCCACATGCGCAGTTCTCAACTACATAGCATTATTTTCGTGAAACGGTTTCAAATGGATTAAGCTCTCTTCCCTCTTCCTGCGTGTGGTAATAGGTTAAATTAAATAAGAACAGGATTGGTTTTAAAAGTGTAATAGGTTGTCTGAAAAAGACCTTTCAATCTCTGTCTCTCTGTCTCTCTGTCTCTGTGTCTCTGTCTCTGTCTCTGTCTCTCTGTCTCAGACACACACACATGCACACGTGCACGCACACCCCATTCTGAGCTGAACCCTCATCCATGACCCTCCACTGAATTTCACCAGAAGATGACAACACAACATTTGATTATATGAAATTATTATATATAGATAAGAAATCTGCCCCTCCCCAGTAATAAGCTTCTGGACCTGGAATAAGAAATCTCTACATTTCCCTGAATTTTCCCAACCCCATTCCTCCCCCTAAATCTTTCACTCTTTAACCTTTTCCAAATACACAATCCTTGAATATTTGATCTTTTATGCAGCTTATTATCAGGCTTGTAACAACTGTCCAACTTGTGTAAGACCTAATTAAAAGGGAAACTGATGTGAACATATGATCTCTGCTTAGACTGAAGAAAGGACCAAACAACATTTTTTTTTAAGTCCTGTAAATTCCAAACACTAAAATAATGCACACAATTTTTAGAAGTATTGATGGAAAAGGTGTTGACTCTAAGTCAGCAAAACAGCCTTCCAGAGCAGCTGCATTGTCACATTCTCTCCCATCCCAGATGTTAGCAGAACTTGGTTTTTATAAGCTCCATCCAAGTTTGAAGAACCCAGCAATTACTTCCCTGGGAAAAGCCTGAGCACTGTGCTCTGGCAGCACCATTGAGCCGGCAAAGAGAAACTGGTCACTACCTGTAGATAAGGTTCTCACAGAGCCTTAGGGATTAGAGATTTCTATCTCCCCCTAGCAAAATGCAACTGGTTATTTATTTGTATGCATTTTAAATTCGTCCAAACGGATGCAGAAACTTCGTGTGTATGAGAGTGTGAGGGTGAGCCTGTGTGCGTGCGTGTGTGTGTGTGGTGTGCACACAGGAGTCTGCCAGTAGGTTTTTAAGAGCGCTCACGAATCATGCTGGGATTTTTCCCTGCCCCCTCCCTCCTTTTCCGGTTCCCAGTGAAGGATTTCGGGTCTGGAATCAAAGACGAAAGCGTGCACTGTGTTTTCACCCTGCAGACTTAAGTAACATTCAAGAAATATCATCAGAGAAACCTAACTCTCAATGACCAAATTGACTAAAATTCTATACCAAGTTTTAAAAAGTATTTGCCTAAATTACATACCTAGCAGCAAAAAAATTCATACCCAATTGTATAAAATATATATGATATGCATATATGTTCCAACTAGCTACTTTCAAACATGTTAAAAAGGAAACAAACCAAAAAAAGGTTTCAAAGACATCAAATAGCATAAAACATTGTACTGCAGAGACAGAAGAAATGCATTTAAAGCACCGATGAAAATGGCGTGCAGTATAATTACCTCAAATTGCTGTTCGCTTGACACCCTGACACTAATTTTATTCAAGCCATCGGGAAATAAATGTTTTAAAAGCACTCTTTCCAAACGCTGGAGCTAGTGGGTGCTGTGAGGTCGTTAAGGAAAGGAAAGGGTAAAGTTTCCAGCACGCAAAAAGAATTAAACAATCCTTTTAAAATAAACGTCTATGTGGATCGACATCCTTTAATGCCCACATTTTTAACGCTTGCCCTGTACGTGGATTGACTTTTTTTTCCTTCAGCATTCCCTCACCAGATGGATTTTTGCTCCTGCAGATCAGCAGAGGGTGTCAGATCTTTCAGAGTGCACCAGGCTGGAACGAGCAGAGCTTCTTAGCAACTCTCTTCTTCCCCCCTCCCCATTCTCACGCTCTCTCCCTCCCTCAGACAACTCGCCCACCCCCCCTCCGCCCCCTCCACGTAATTCCGAAAGAGCAGAAGAAAGAGAAGGAGAACAAGAAAAGAAGAGCTAGTAACCGAGAGTCGGAGACCAGAAAAAAAAAGCTGAAGAGAAGCGAAGGGGAGGAAAGAGAAACGATGGACAGCCACAAAACGCAGCGATTGCGGAAATTTTCCAGCGCCATTGGTTCGGCAGCGTGAGTCCTCCGGTCGGGCGTGATTTCAGCACCGGGAGGGGGCTGGACAGCTCCTCAGGGGGACTCCTGGGCAACCCGCAGCCACAGCAAGAACTCCATCAGCAGCCTCAACAACAGAAGCCGCCGAAAACCCTGCTTTGTATCAGAGGCAAGGTCAGTCCGATGCACAGCCATGCACAGGCAGTGTGCCTGTACTACGCTGCAAACCCTCTGCTTGTTTCTCTAACATGCACTTGCTTCTAATTACTAGCATTGTTCCCTTTCTGGTTAGTGAGGAACACTAGACGAGATTCTGTAAGGGTGTATTTTTAATTTATATGTATATATTTAACTTCTTTTTCGTTATTTTTAAAGGGTTGAGGGGGAGTTGGGTTATTTTTTCTACTTTTTTTTTTTTTTTTTTTTTTTGCCTTGCACTACGTGCCTGGATAGTTTGTAGATATAATTATTGACTGGCGCCTGGGTTGTTGCAGTGCGGGGGGGTTAGGGAGGAAGGAATCCACCCCCACCCCCCCAAACCCTTTTCTTCTCCTTCCCTGGGCTCGGACATTGGAGCACTAAATGAACTTGAATTGTGTCTGTGGAGAGCAGGATGGTCGCTGTTACTTTGTGATGAGATCGGGGATGAATTGCTCGCTTTAAAAATGCTGCTTTGGATTCTGTTGCTGGAGACGTCTCTTTGTTTTGCCGCTGGAAACGTTACAGGGGACGTTTGCAAAGAGAAGATCTGTTCCTGCAATGAGATAGAAGGGGACCTACACGTAGACTGTGAAAAAAAGGGCTTTACGAGTCTTCAGCGTTTCACCGCCCCGACTTCCCAGTTTTACCATCTATTTCTGCATGGCAATTCCCTCACTCGACTTTTCCCTAATGAGTTCGCTAACTTTTACAATGCGGTTAGTCTGCACATGGAAAATAATGGCTTGCATGAAATCGTTCCTGGGGCTTTTCTGGGGCTGCAGCTGGTGAAAAGGTTGCACATCAATAACAACAAGATCAAATCTTTTCGAAAGCAGACTTTCCTGGGGCTGGACGATCTGGAATACCTCCAGGCTGATTTTAATTTATTACGGGATATAGACCCGGGGGCCTTCCAGGACTTGAACAAGCTGGAGGTACTCATTTTAAACGACAATCTCATCAGCACCCTACCTGCCAATGTGTTCCAATATGTGCCCATCACTCACCTCGACCTCCGGGGAAACAGGCTGAAAACGCTGCCCTACGAGGAGGTCTTGGAGCAAATCCCTGGCATTGCCGAGATCCTGCTAGAGGATAACCCATGGGACTGCACTTGTGATCTGCTCTCCCTGAAAGAATGGCTCGAAAACATTCCCAAAAATGCCCTGATCGGCCGAGTAGTCTGCGAAGCCCCCACCAGACTGCAGGGCAAAGACCTCAATGAAACCACTGAACAGGACTTGTGTCCTTTGAAAAACAGAGTGGATTCTAGTCTCCCGGCTCCCCCTGCCCAAGAAGAGACCTTCGCTCCTGGCCCCCTGCCAACTCCTTTCAAGACAAATGGGCAAGAAGATCATGCCACCCCAGGGTCGGGTCCAAACGGAGGTACAAAGATCCCAGGCAACTGGCAGATCAAAATCAGACCCACGGCAGCGATAGCTACCGGCAGCGCCAGAAACAAACCCCCAGCCAACGGCTTGCCCTGCCCTGGGGGCTGCAGCTGCGACCACATCCCAGGGTCGGGTTTAAAGATGAACTGCAACAACCGGAACGTGAGCAGCTTGGCTGATTTGAAGCCCAAGCTTTCCAACGTGCAGGAGCTTTTCCTGCGAGATAACAAGATCCATAGCATCCGAAAATCGCACTTTGTGGATTACAAGAATCTCATTCTGTTGGATCTGGGCAACAATAACATTGCCACCGTAGAGAACAACACTTTTAAGAATCTTTTGGACCTCAGGTGGTTGTATATGGATAGTAACTACCTTGACACGCTGTCCCGGGAGAAATTCGCCGGGCTGCAAAACCTTGAGTACCTGAACGTGGAGTACAACGCCATCCAGCTCATCCTTCCTGGCACCTTCAATGCCATGCCCAAACTGAGGATCCTCATTCTCAACAACAACTTGCTGAGGTCCCTGCCCGTGGACGTGTTTGCTGGGGTCTCGCTCTCTAAACTCAGCCTGCACAACAATTACTTCATGTACCTTCCGGTGGCAGGGGTGCTGGACCAGTTAACCGCCATCATCCAGATAGACCTGCACGGAAACCCTTGGGAGTGTTCCTGCACCATTGTGCCTTTCAAGCAATGGGCAGAACGCCTGGGTTCCGAAGTGCTGATGAGCGACCTCAAGTGCGAGACGCCAGTGAACTTCTTTAGGAAGGATTTCATGCTCCTCTCCAATGACGAGATCTGCCCCCAGCTGTACGCGAGGATCTCGCCCACGTTAACTTCGCACAGTAAAAACAGCACTGGGTTGGCGGAGACCGGGACACACTCCAACTCCTACTTAGACACCAGCAGGGTGTCCATCTCCGTGTTGGTCCCGGGACTGCTGCTGGTGTTTGTCACCTCCGCCTTCACTGTGGTGGGCATGCTCGTGTTTATCCTGAGGAATCGAAAGCGGTCTAAGAGAAGGGACGCCAACTCCTCGGCGTCCGAAATTAATTCCCTACAGACAGTCTGTGACTCTTCCTACTGGCACAATGGGCCTTACAACGCAGATGGGGCCCACAGGGTGTATGACTGTGGCTCCCACTCGCTCTCAGACTAAGACCCCCAACCCGGCTAAAGCAGAGGAGGGGGGATGGAGATGCCTCCAGCCTCCCCCCACTCCGCCGGCATCCCCGGGGATCAGGGGAGCCCAGACCCAGGTCCAGGGTGCCCCAGGGCTTGATGGACATAATAAATAAATAACTATGAACTCGCTCAACTGAGAGGGTCTGACCCCTTAGCTCCCTCTGGAAACAAAGAGCAGACTGTGGCGAGCTGGGAGAGCCTGCCAAATCGCTCTTTGCTGCAGCCCCTTTTGACAAAGCCCCAGCAGGGGCCCTGCTCGGAGACCAGACAGTGCCCTTCCCCTCGGGAGAGGGGCTGGTACCGTGGTCCTACACATATATACATATACCCACATCTATATAGAGAGATAGGTATCTATTTTTCCCCTGTGGATTAGCCCGTGAGGAGGGGGGGCGCGATGGCTCCCTGTTGGCTACGCAGGGATGGGCAGTTGCACGAAGGCATGAATGTATTGTAAATAAGTTAACTCTGACTTCTGGCAGAAAACAAAAAGTGCTGCATGGCTCGCATGGAATCCACGCGCTCCGGGGACGCTGCCCTCCCGCGACTGGGGACGCCGTCACGTTCACAGCACCCACCCTCTTACCTGATAAATCCCATCGTATCAAACTTTCTATAAACAAAATACAGTATAATCAGAAAGTGCCATTTCGCCATTATTTGTGATCGGTAGGCAGTTCAGAGCGTACGTTTACTGTGAAAAAAAAATGTAAAGGTTTTATTTAGGACATTTGCATGGCTAGTCATCAGTCCATTTTATGAGTTAAAAATGTCTATTGCTGAGCAAAGTTTTATGGGTTGTTTTGGGCTCTTTTATTTTGATGGTGATTTTTTTTTTGAGGGGGAATATTTTTCTATACATATCCAATAATGCCTTCCATCTGAATGTAAAATAAGTACCCATGATTTCTATTATAGTATCAGTGTAATTATTAAGAAAAAAAGATTTTGAGGCAGTTAAGCATGACCAATTAATGTCACTCTAGTGCTTAGGCTGCGATCCAATGGTAGCAATTCTGTGCTGGTGTAAATCTTACTTATAAAGTAGGAAAAAAGAACCGAAGAAGCACGTGGAACTTACTAATTCTATTCGAGGATTTTATAATGGCATATTTTTTCAGTATTAAAGTGAAAATGTTTTCAACTCTGGGTCCTTACATTTTTCCAGCTTCATATTTGCAACTGGTAAATTGGATTTGCGGTGGAAGGGACGCGGGAGGGGGAAGGTTGGGGGTGGATCACTTGAAGAGCTACATTAAGGCTCTCTCTTTAATCATCTCACTTAGCTTGTTACCCTTTATGTAGCTCCCCTCCCTCTCCATCCCCGCCCCCGGACTTTTCCAGCTTTCCCCTGTGGTTAAGGAAGGTCTTTCCCCCGACACGCCCCCTCCCCCCTCCCTTTTTTCCCCCTCTCCTTCTGCTGCAGTGAATTCCTTTATTAATACTGGAAATCCCTCACTGCTGCTTCTGCTGCTGCTACATACACTGCAGATATGTTAAGGACGTTAGTAGAGATTTGATTTAATTGACTGTGTCTACATCGGTCTCATTAAACAGTGGAGGTTTCATTGGTCAGCACTCTTCGATGAAAGACAGCCCTAATGACTGGCATTTGAGATGCTGCTGGCGTTTTGAATTCAACATCTGCTGAAAGTGGTAAAACTAATTAGTGCCCACCCACCCTACCCGCCCCAGCAAATGCA
The DNA here is from genome assembly GCF_003031525.2 of Neophocaena asiaeorientalis asiaeorientalis. Taxonomy (NCBI): domain Eukaryota; kingdom Metazoa; phylum Chordata; class Mammalia; order Artiodactyla; family Phocoenidae; genus Neophocaena; species Neophocaena asiaeorientalis. The sequence continues at coordinate 4,662,201 of NW_020174917.1, read as the reverse complement.
TATTGAAATTTGTTAAAGCACTCATCTTTATGGAAATCAATCATTATCCTAAAGAAGTGTTTCTCTCCCATCATTGGGATTTTTGGTTGTGGCCCAGTAATTAACAAGAAAAGCATTGAACTGTTTGAATTTTATGAGCCAGTGTAACTCTGGCCTCAGTCATAGTCCTCTGGGATTTCTAAGCAGTCTTATTTTATCAGCAGTTAGGGGACAAAGCAGCAGATAAAACTACACATTGATGGGGGTCTGCATTCCACCACATATCCACCCTTGAGAAGTATGTTAAAAGACTGCAGACCACAGATTTGAAAAAAAAAAAAAAAAAAATGACTGTAGGATTGTAAATCAGCTAATGAAAGCCCCCAGAGCAGCTGTAAGAAGATTTGCCTTCTAGAACTCATATTCTAAAGAAAAGCGATTTCCTAGAACAGTGATGTTCTGGAGTATGTATTATTTATTTTAATGTTTTTTTAAATAAAATCCTTATTATAAACCATCACTATTCCTAAGGCCATTCATCATTTTCTCTCTTGATTCTTTTATTTGTGGACTGCATTTCATAGTAGTACGTTTGTAACCCACTGCCCTCTGACAAATATTATGGGTTGTTATTTATTTATTGATTTTTCATGTAAAGGCCTTAATTCTTTTATGGAAAGACAACTGGGTTCCTTGTAGGCAATCAACAGACTTATTCTTGATTGAAAAGTTGGGGGAGGGGAAGAGTTATATATTCAAGGATATTATGACCTTAAGAAGGAAAAGAAAAGATGGCAGGTGTTCTATGTTTCTGGTGGAAAGTGACACTTGAAAGATACCTAGTGAGGCATGATGGTAATTTTAAAAACTGATACATGATTAGTTTAAGTCAGGAAAATAGAACTTCTGGTAGAAGGTGTACACTGGGGCATGAATTTTCCTTCATAGTAATTAAAAAGAAATTAAAATATAGAAGGCAATGTTAAAGGTGTTTTTAAAAGATTATCTTCAGTGGTTTTTGAGTGCTCATTGTGTCCAGGCATGTGCTAAGTGATTTACAGAATTACTTAATTTAGCCCTCACAAGCACATAAAAATGTAATAAGATATTGTTATTTCTATTATACCAATGAGAAAATTGAGGCTTAAAAAAAGTAAGCAATAACTCAAATCTGGTAAATAATGGAGCTGTATTTAAGTCCAATTTTCCTCATACTCCAAAACTT
>NW_020174917.1:4600516-4660975 GCF_003031525.2 Neophocaena asiaeorientalis asiaeorientalis | reverse complement strand
TATATATATATATATTATATATATATGTATATAGCTGTAAAAATACAATATAAAAATTAAGGTTTTTATCTTCTTAATTCAGTATGTATTGGTGGCCCTTTATATTTCCAGTATGTCTCGCAACAGAAAAAACTGTCCTATATTTGAAGGAGATAACTTTAGTGTGTTCTCCAAGACTGTATAAGAAGATTTAACATATAAGAAAAAAATGAATGTGCTGTATGAATTTATGAATTATATAAGTTCAAATCATTAAATCTAAATTATCTATATATTGATTCTAAAATATTAGGACTATCAAATATTTTAATACATAATAATATATGTTAAAAATCCATGTAGAAAAGATATTCAATGATTTCATAAGAACATTTATTATTTAGACAATGTTTTATTTATTTTGATAAAGTGTCTCTGGCACAATTACATATATAAACTAACATATAGTTTATATATGTATATATATAAGCTTAATTTGCAGGATACATAATATATATGGTCTCACCATATAACTTTCACTTAGAAGTACTTAGCTTCTTGTCTTTTTTCTTAACACTCAATGCTCATATAACGGTAGTTACCATGTGCTTTAGTTGAGATATCTTGTTTCCAGTTAAATCATCCTTTAATTCATCAAAGTAAGAGATTTTAGTTGTGCCAGTTGGAAAAGGAGGAAAGGAGATATCTTGGTTAGTTCCCACTGCTTTAAAGAAAGTAGTACCTTCTGTGGCAGCTGGTGTAACTAAGAAGATCCTAGAATTTAAGTTGTTGCCATAGAAATTTATTGTTTAACCATTTTTACATGTTTATCCAGGAGGAAGCTGGGATAGCTGATCTAACATTACTATAACAGAATTCTTTTTCTTAACAGTGTTTATATCAGATGTAATTAGAATTGTCAGGCATTTTAATACATGTCAAAATTATACTGGTGATTTTAAGGACAGTTTGTTAATTTAGCTTTTTCCAGAATTGCTAATAAATGTGTTTGGTATGTACAGAGAGATGGATAAATTTGCAGGGGTGAACAGCGAAGTGTGCGTTTTAACGTGTTGGTAGAATATTATGTAGTGTGGTTTCTAATTTACCTCTTCTGCGAGCTAATTTATAAATACTAGTTGTTTTATTTGTATGCTTATTTGAGGAAAAATGGAAATATAAAATGTGCTAAAATTTTAATTTTAACATGTATTCACTTTTGTTTCCTTTTCTTTCTTATTTCAATCTATTCCAAATGTAACATATTATTTAATTTTTAAAAGATGAACTATGATATCAACAGATATAGTAAATGCAATGCATACTCAAAATTATTAAGTTATATGATTTGCTTCAATGTGGTCCAGAGCCATAAAAAACAAAAGCTAAATTAAATAAATTTAACTTAATCCCCTGGCATTTTCTTTCATCTATAAAGTCACCAAAAATATGATTATAAAAAGTAACATACAGGACATGGAGGACTTTCTTCTTTGTGTTGAAAGTGAAAGAAAGACCACTAAATGGTTTCATGAAAGTACGTGTCACAAACAGAACAATCCTGACCTGAATCAGTATCCACTCTGTTCTGGCCTATCAAAATTTGAATGGGTTTCAGAAAAAAATAAATAGTTAAGATAATAACAGATTAAATGTTTAAGAACTATAATTTTATAGTGAAATGGATCACTGAAGTAATCATCTTAGATTATTAAAGCCCAGTATCACCCTTTGGCCTCAATTGACTGGCAGTTTTAGTTAATTGGCTTAGCTCCCTAATATCTAATTAATCACTCTTCTCCTTCCATTTACTTGCTAAATATATACTATATTGCATACTTGAAAAATAATTATATTTCCTAATTGAACTTCGCACAAAGCTGAGAGGAGAATTATCTATTTGTTGAAAGAATTTCGAATGAGTTAGAACCTACATATTCAATTGGCAATTGGCAACAATATTGGGTACTTGTTACATGAAAAATATTGTAGACGCTCTCTTAGAGAATAAAAAAGGGTAGTTCTAACCTCAAGGTGTTTACAGCCTACAAAATGAGATACATACATCACTGTAATTATAGAACAATTCATCACTGATCATTTTTTTTTTTTTGCTATACGCGGGCCTCTCACTGTTGTGGCCTCTCCCGTTGTGGAACACAGGCTCCGGACGCACAGGCTCAGGGGCCATGGCTCACAGGCCCAGCCGCTCCGCGGCATGTGGGATCTTCCCGGACTGGGGCACGAACCCGTGTCCCCTGCATCGGCAGGCGGACTCTCAACCACTGCACCACCAGGGAAGCCCATCACTGATCATTTTTAAATGATGTGATGCCACTAGAAAATTTTGTTTCTTTTAAGTAATTTAAGGTCTTGGCCATTTGGATAACTGCAGTTGTCACATAAGTTTTATTACCTCTTGTTCAAAGAGTTGAAAATCTTAAAACAATGTTTTAAAATGCAAGAGGTACTTTCATTACTTTTCTAGGTTTATCTCTTCTTCTATAAAATGGGAATAATGTCTGCTCTTTTGCAAATTCAGTGAGTTTCCTAACTAATCCTTCCAAAAAGAAACCATCAAACCAGTTTTTATCTTAACAAATGAATGACTGATAATTTTCAATGTCAGTTATTTGAGAAATCAAATATAAATTTAGAAAGCTGAATAAAATATTTTGTGGTATAAGAATTTTGGAGTAGCTATCTCTGGGTACTTAGTTTTGATTTGTGTTGTTTATAATATATATAAAATAGATAACAGAAGCTTTAATATATTATATATACTTGAAAATTATTATGGTTAAGCTAATAATCCCCTAGCCGTTTCTTATTTAGTAAAACCTAATCTTCAATTACCTAGTAATGCGTTCCAGGTGTAGTACAAGTCCAAAGGTTTAACAAGCAGAAAGTAGAAAGCAGTAAGCAAAGTCATGCATTTACTAACTTCTATGCATTATTCCCTTTGCCTCTAACTCCATTTCTTTTCTTGGCAGAAGAATACAGGAAGGAAACATATTCAGCTGCAGCATATCAATAGAAAGAGTCAATATATAGTGAAAAAATGAGAAGGGCCTCAAATGTAGATGGTCGATATACAGTGCAGAGAAGCGCTCTCTGCCTCCCAGGAAAGGAAGATGAGTGGAAAGGGCCACTATTACCATAAACAATAATGGTTCTTACCAGATTCAGTGATATTTATTGTGTAATTTTCTTTTTTAAATCAGTATCTTTTTAAAATTTCCAAAAGGCATATGATACAAGAAAGTTATGCTTATTATTACGATAGTAATATGATTTGAATAATATGTAGAAAATTTTGCCACTTCTATAAAACAATAGGGTTATAAAATAGCAAATTAATTTGAAATAATGACATTGCCTATACATTACTGTAAAATCCACATGCTTGGTCCAGGCATTTTTATTTATTAAAATAATTATTTAATTTAGGTAATCCTACATGACTAAACTGTTGTATAATATGTGCAATCATATCGAATAATAATTATTTGCTAATTTCTGTTCAGTTAGATAATTTTTTGTAGCTAATCTGGTAAAGTGGCAAGTCCAGTTAACTTTACTTACTTGGATATATTTTGCACCAGTTTGGGTTTTGGTGGCTATACAGCATATGTTTGAGTATGGCTTTGGCATCACTGAGTTGGAAATTTATGTTAGTGAATTTTTCAAGGTTCCTCAATAATGGATCTAAATTGGCTTAACTCATTATCAGATGAAGCTAAAGGGAATGGAATGACTAAAGCAAATAGTTTAATACCGTTAATCCCTCTGTTTCCTGAATGACTAAATGTGTTCTGATGACTCAATACATGCTTTAATGAGGGAGCTTAATTTTATTATTATTATTTGTGGGAATCAGAAAATGTTACATTTTAAATTTTTCAGCAAAACTTTGCATGGCATTTGTATTTTTCACCAGAATGATCAGCATTCTAACGATCAGGTTTCATGTTACAGATGGTATTTGGTATAATTAGACATTAAGACATAACAAGCAGAGTATTCCAGGAGAGTATTACATCTTATGTTATAATATTATGAGGAATAAGACTTGAAGCCAAGAAACTAAAAGCTGGAAACAGTAATAATCCCAGAGAAATGAATTACATGGAATGTCATGTTACTATTATAACTTTAAATTTATAACACCATTTTGAGAAGAAAGTCAGATCAGCCCTTTTGAACATTATTTGCATAAGCATGACATCACTTATTGCCAACCCAAAACTCTTCATGCGACAAGCTTTGTATAACATAGAACCCTTTTCTCAACATCTTCACATGGATAGCTAATATAGTGCCTGTTAAATTTCCATGCCTGAAAGCCCAATCAGCACACTCGATGAGTAATCAAATTCATAATTGGAAACAGAATTACTTTATTTTATAAAGGCATGGTTTTTAGTTCATAATATCTTAAACTAGTATGAAATATTTAAGAAGAGAAATTTCAGTCCATATTTATGTAGGCTTTTAAACCATGATTGAGGAATATTTTGACTACAGCCTTGTAATAGTGTATTCCTCAAGACTAATACACTTGTCAGTGGTGTATGTACCATGTAGCTCAAGACATTTCAAGGAGGTAAAATAGCATTGGTGTCAGGGAGATACATCTTAATTATGCCTAATTCAGAAAATTAAAGCAAAAGAAGAAAAACAACTGAAGATGATGGAAATTTTACTTTGATATTTATTGATCCCCTACTGCATGCCAGGAGCTTAAGCAGAGGTTCTAAAACAACACAGAAAAGACTAGATTTCTGCTCATCTGAATTTACATTCTATAGGGGATTATGCAAAACCAAACAAAGATAATGGTAAACCACTGACTGATGAAGAGCTATGAACGAAATAAAATACGGAAGGTACTGGTGATCTCTTTTTTTTTAGGGTGATCATGGAAGTTCCCTCTGAAGAGACAACACATGAACTAAGTGAAAATGTTGAGACAGTCATTTGAAGGTTAGATAAAGAGAGATCCTAGCAAATAAATCATCAAGTACAAAACATCCTGATTTACAAACGTGCATGAAATGTTTAGGTACCAGAAAGAAGGCCAGAATGGCTATTATCTGACCATAGGCAGATATGAAGTGGAAGAGGCAGAGAGAAAGCAGAGAATGCCTTATAAGCCATAGCAAGGAGTTTAGATTTTATTCCAAGTATAATAGAGAGATTTAAGCAGGCAAGTAATATGACACAAGTAGTTTAAATAGCCATTTTGGCTTATTTAGTGATGAATTATAGGGGGGAAGTAGAAGGCACGGAGCTGCTGTTGCAGAGCTTGGGAAAGGCATGATGGCCTCTTGGACAGTCGTGGTAGTAGTGGACGTGGACAGAAGTGGTGAGCTTGGTGGTAAATTTTTGGTGTCCAGCAGATCTCTGTACTGGAGCAGATGTGAGAGTGCCAAGGAAAGGAAAAATAAGGGTATGTGTGTGTGTTTTCTTTATCAACTAACTTGGTGATGGTGTCTTTTATTGAGAAGGGAAGGCTGGAGGAAGCAGGTGTATGTTTTAGTGTTAGATTTTGAACATGGTAACAGTGAGACACCTATTTACAGATTCTGGGTAGACTTTTGGACATAGAAATATGGAACTCAGGGAGAGTTTAGGGAGGAAAACCTAGACTTGGAATTCATCATTCATCTTTTATTGATGGCTCTATTTTATAAAATTAAAAACTAAGCCTACGGTTGCATTCAACTGGTATATTCTACCTTCAGGGCAGGTTTATTGAAAATAGAATGTAAACTTGGTTTTAGACATAACTGATGTAGGAAAGGTATAAAACATGTGTGTTATCTCTAAACTCTGTACATTTTCCCTCAAACCAGAAAACTATGCATAAAACCTAGCAAAATATTCATTTATGAAAATCAATTGAAAATGAAAGAAAATGACCTGGAAAAGGCAAAACAGCTTGTAACATAAAGGTACAGTGTAAACTTTAAATTGAAATGTTTAAGCGCTTTGCTTTAGTAAGCGTATTTCTGAGTGAGAAGGAAGTAAACAATTTTATCCATTACCAGTGACAAAAGGCTTAACTTCTTTTTTTCCCCAAGAGGAAAGATTTCTGGCAAAGGAAGATTAGTAATCAGTAGTAAGACAAGAATGAGGATCAGGCTGTTCTTATTTGGTAGTTAGTCAAATGTTGGACTCTGTTTTGGGAAGCTTTATTTTACTTTTGCTTGCAACTCTATGGTCTGGTCTGGTTAGCGCTTAAAAATGCTTTGCCACATTTGGTATTTAGTCCATACTTCGAGTAGACAGCACAATAAAACACATTTCGTGTTTTCTTCATAGAACGGTTTATCTGCATCAGTCAGCACACCATCACTAACTGTCTCTAATCTCTAACAATTTAAGTGTAATTGAACTTAATCTTCTGAGTAAATTGCGATTACTTTTCATTTTATTTTTTAGTCCTGCTGAAATTCAAATATTCATTTTAGATATTGTACAAGGATACTTTTCCCTCTTCATAAGGCCCTAAGTGGCTTCAGTTCTTTCTGTACAGTTGGGATGCCATGATGTAAATACTCAGCTTATTTTTAAAAGGAAAGTTAAAAGCTGGATGAGAGCTCTGCTTGGTTTCTCACAAGACAGCCTCATGGTGCTACAGAGTTTAAAGTCTTTGGGATCTTATTGGGTCCGTAACAAGGAACCTAGAGTCAGAAGGCCTTGATTCTGGATCACGTTCTCCTCTAACTCTGTGATACTAGGCAAGGCTCTTAATTCCAGGAAGTCTCAATTTTCATACCTAAAATGAGGCTGTTGGACTAGAATCAAGTGGTCAGAAAACTTTTTCTCTAGTGGGCCTGATAATAAGTATTTTGGGCTCTGTGGACTAAGATGAAAAATCTAGGACCTTATGTAGATATTAAGTCCATATGTAGATATGTATTGAACAAGAGAGAAAACAAATTTCCAAAAATTTTTGTTGAAAAAATTTAAAACTTTATTTACTGACACTGAAATTTGAATCTTATATAATTTGTACATGTTAAAAAATATTTGAATTTTTTAACCATTCTAAAATGCAACAACAAGTCTTAGCTCACAGGTGGCATAAAAACAGGCAGCAGGACTGATCTGGCCTGTGGGGGGTAGTTTGCCATACCTGGACTAGATTAACTCTAAATTCCTCTAATAAAACACAAATAGAATCTTTATTATAGATTCATTAAAATATCTCAACATATTTTGCATTATACATATTACATAAAATTTTCAAAATTATATAGGATATTTCTCTAAGTTTTTTCCATTCAGTGTATGGATATTTTAAATTATACCAGTGAATTGTATTAGAATATAATTTTAAATGTGGACAAAATAGGCCAGGGATAAAATAATAATTGAAGAGGACTGACAATAAACTAGTCATGTTTGATCAAGAATTATTGGAGTGGTTAAGAATCCCATGTCTAGAATCAGACTGTATCAATTCTAATCCTAGCTCTGGCTAGCTGTGTGAACTTGACCAAGTAATTAACCTTCTCGCTCCTTGATTTTCTCGCTTGTAAAATGTAAATGACAATGATAGCGTCTACTTCATAGTAATGTTATGAATATTAAATGCATTAGTACACTTAAAATGCTTGTAAGAGGTTAATACATGATGAACTTTCAGAAAGCTTTAGCCATTAAGAGTGGCTCTCTATTGCATAAATATCTTTACATAATTCTCAAAATAATTGTATCTGCTAGGTCATTTTTTAAAATCATTATTTTACAAATAAAGAATCTGAAGATTAGAAAGCAATTTACCTGGGATTACGCTGCTCAGGGGCAGAGCCAAAATGCAAAGCCAGATCAGAGGGACTTTAAAACAAATGCATTTTAACTCACAACTGGGTATTTGATGGGAGATTATCATATCTACCCAACCCAACCTTCTCTGACATTTTTTCTGACATCCATGTTGTTGTTTTCCCAAGGATTACAGGTATATAATGCTATCTTGTTATGTTTCCCCATTCCACAGCCACATTGAAGTAAACACATAATTGTTTTTACATTTTTGATATAAATTTATCCTCATCCCACAGCTTGTTCTATTACTAGACAGTCACTGACACTCTAAAATTTAATTTCTCTTCCTTTTGTGCTTCCACTTCCTAAACTCCATTTAAATCTCTACCTTGTAGCTATTTTTAGCTAATCCACAGGAAGAAAAGAAAAAAATAAAACCTCAAGCTAAATAGTACTAAGGTGAGAAGATGGCTTAAAACAACAATTTTTTGCAAGAGGTGGAGTATTTTAAAAAATTTAATAGCAGCCTGGTAACAAATAAATGCATTTTTAATGCTAGTATTTTAATAGGGATATTTGGCAGGAAGAATGTTTCTTAGTTCTTCAAATTTCATATATATATGATATGGAGCCAACTCACTTTTTTTAAAAATAAAGAAATCTGAGAGATTCCTTCTCCATCATCTAAGATAATGAGAATGGAGAATTTTGCCTTTTTGCTGCTTCCAAGTTGTCCAATAGAACTGGGGAGGGAATTCAGACTGGTGCTTGTTTAAGACAAAGTCTCCACCAAAATCAGTTATAGAATTGAACAACTATTGTATCTGGTTTTAAAGACTCTGTATTAGTTGTAACCAAGAACTACAGTTCTTTTTGTTTGGCATAACACCTATCTATGAATGCATCTATAATACAGTATTATTGCTATTGTGAGCATGCTAATAATCCATGCTATCTTCTGGGAAGGCAATTCATTTTGCTTTGCAATGCCAAAAGTGAAGCAGGCTAAGATGTCAGAATACATTTGCTTAGGATAGGAAACATGCTTTCCTCCCAGGGACTACTTCCAATATAATCTGTGGTGACTCTCCTATTTATAGAACTGTTTCACTATTCCCAAGGTCCGAGAGATATAAAAAACTATGGCCTCCAGAAATGATTTTTTGATTTTAAAATTTGGAGAAATACTGCATTAAATAACTTAAGTACTAGTCCTTACTATAGGACTTCACTGATTTCAAGAAATATCCTGAGTCCCCATGAGAAATGTGTGATATGCAATATTTCCCACACTTATTGACCTTAGAAGCCACTACCCTCTTGTCATTCACAACACCCTTTGTTTATTTGTTTGTTTTTTCCAGAACACTTATTTACAGACTTGTTGGGCAGAAGAGATAATTGCCTGATACACCTAATTTTGGAGGGGAAAAACAAAACAAAATAAGCTCGGATCTTAGAAAACCAAATTCATAGTTTAGTGGTCTAAAATAATAGGCTTAGGGCCATTCCTTTTGGAAGAAACTAGCAATTCAGAGAAATAATAATAATAAAAGAAAAAGAGAAGCCATTGCACTTTTTCCTATGGCTTTCAGGCATCTCTGAGTCTAACTGTGTGCCATTTACCATGAAGAACTTGGCCTTTCTTCAATTATGCCATCTGTTGAAACACAGGATAGATCACTACTTTATGACCTAGTGGTTCAAAATAACTTGTGTCTCAATAAATATAGAACATGGCATAAAACAAGTTTTCTCTATTACTATGGCTCTAGAAGATCCTTCCGTTCAGCCCATTTTTAAGGGGAATAAGATTCATTGCTCACACTGGAGTTTATTTGAAAACAGTGTATCCTTCAAAAGTTACCCGAATCCCACTTGTCTTTAATGAGTTGTCCTTTTCATATAGGGACTTCATAAGCCTAACAAAATGTAACTAATAATAAACTGATTGTCTATGCTGATTAGTATGCAGTTCCTTAAATATGTAACTGGATGACTTTCTTACTGACCGTTATAAGCAAGTGTATTTCCTCTCATTTGGTGTGTTAAAATGCTAATTGATCTTCCATCTGAAATTATCAGCTAGGACCATACTTAATGAAACAAAAGGTCGATTTGTTTTAATTTGAACTGTTCTTTTAATTCAGTAAGCAAATCTACTTGACGAAAAATTCACCTCCCACCTTCTTCTAAAATAATTTATACCTATGCTCACTGTGATAAATAGATATTATTGAACGTTAGAAAATCTGCACCCTTTTGATTTTACTGACATTGTAAGTTCTTCCTGAGCAAGGTTCATATGTTCTGGATCTTTTATCTGCCTTGATTATTTGAAGAGTGATAAATGATTAATGTTAGTTGATTGAATGAATATTTACAAAAAAACATATCTTTATTCTTTAATTATAGTTGCAAAATGGCAAAACAAAATTATTATTTTCAGGACCCATACTCTTCTCAAATCAAGTATTATCCAAATGACAAAGCATGATATTTGTAAATAAATAATTCCATCCCTAAGTCCATTATAGAGATAAAGGTGGTTACCTTCCAAAGAGGGCATAGGGCTTAATCTTTTTGATAAGGTAATCATAATATATTTGATATATGGAGCTAGAAATAGATTTATATAAAATTATATTTACATAAAAAGCGAAGTCATAGTGCTGTAATTCAGAAAAAAATATGCCTATAAAGAGATTCTTTAAAAAATCTACTGGAGAGACCTTCAAGATGGCGGAGGAGTAAGGAGTAGAGATCAGCTTTCTCCCCACAAGTACATCAGAACTACATCTACATGTGGAATAACTCCTACAGAACACCTACTGAATGCTGGGAGAAGACCTCAGATTTCCCGAAAGGCAAGAAACTCCCCATGCACCTGGCTGTGTGGCTGACAGGGTGTTGGTGCTCTGGCCAGGTGTCAGACCTGTGCCTCTGAGGTGGGAGAGCCAAGTTCTGGACACTGGTCAACCAGACACCTCCTGGTTCCCTGTAACATCAAACGGTGAAAGCTCTCCCAGAAATCTCCATCTCAACTCTAAGACCCAGGCCCACTCAATGACCAGCAAGCTACAGTGCTGGACACCCTATGCCAAACAACTAGCAAGACAGGAACACAACCCCACCCATTAGCAAAGATGCTGCCTAAAATCATAATAAGGTACAGACGCCCCAAAACACACCACCGGACCTGGTCCTGCCCACCAGAAAGAAAAAATCCAGCCTCATCCACGAGAATACAGGCACCAGAACAAAGGAGCACCTCAATACATAAGGTGAATGCTAGCAGCCATTAAAGGGGAAATCGACAGTAACACAATCATAGTAGAGGACTTTAACAACCCACTTTCACCAATGGACAGATCATCCAAAATGAAAATAAATAAGAAAACACAAGCTTTAAATGATACATTAAACAAGATGGACTTAACTGATATTTACAGGACATTCCATTGAAAAACAACAGAATACACTTTCTTCTTAAGTGCTCATGGAACATTCTCCAGGATAGATTATATCTTAGGTCTCAAATCAAGCCTTGGTAAATTTAAGAAAATTGATATCGTATCAAGTATCTTTTCCAACTACAACGCAAGGAGCCTAGATATCAATAACAGGGGAAAATCTCTAAAAAATATAAACACATGGAGGCTAAACAGTACATTACTAAATAACCAAGAGATCACTGAATAAATCAAAGAGGAAATCAAAAAATACCTAGAAACAAATGACAATGAAAACATGATGACCCAAAACCTATGGGATGCAGCAAAAGCAGTTCTAAGAGGGAAGTTTATAGCAATACAATCCTACCGCAAGAAACAAGAAAAATCACAAATAATCAACCTAACCTTACACCTAAAGCAATTAGAGAAAGAAGAAGAAAAAAACCCAAATTTAGCAGAAAGAAAGAAATTGTAAAGATCGGATCAGAAACAAATGAATAATAAATGAAGGAAACAATAGCAAAGATCAATAAAACTACAAGCTGGTTCTTTGAGAATATAAACAAAATTGATAAACCATTAACCAGATTCATCAAGAAAAAAAGGGAGAAGACTCAAATCAATAGAATTAGAAATGAAAATGGAGAAGTAACAACTGACACTGCAGAAATACAAAGGATCATGAGAGATTACTACAAGCAGCTATATGCCAATAAAATGGACAACCTGGAAGAAATGGACAAATTCTTAGAAAAGCACAGCCTTCAGGGACTGAAACAGGAATAATTAGAAAATATAAACAGACCAATCACAAGCACTAAAATTGAAACTCTGATTAAAAATCTTCCAACAAACAAAAGTCCAGGACCAGATGGCTTCACAGCGAATTCTATGAAACATTTAGAGAAGAGATAACACCTATCCTTCTCAAACTCTTCCAAAATATATCAGAGGGAGGAACACTCCAAAACTCATTCTACGAGGCCACCATCACCCTGATACCAAAACCAGGCAAAGATGTCACAAAGAAAGAAAACTACAGGCCAATATCACTGATGAACATAGATGCAAAAATCCTCAACAAAATACTAGTAAACAGAATCCAACAGCACATTAAAAGGATCGTACACCATGAACAAGTGGGGTTTATCCCAGGAATGCAAGTATTCTTCAATATATGCAAATCAATCAATGTGAAAAACCATATTAAAAAATTGAAGCAGAAAAACCATATGATCATCTCAATAGATACAGAAAAATCTTTTGACAAAATTCAACACCCATTTATGATAAAAACCTTACAGAAAGTAGGCTTAGAGGGAGCTTACCTCTACATAATAAAAGCCATATATGAAAAACCCACAGCTAACATCGTCCTCAATGGTGAAAAACTGAAACCATTTCCTCTGAGATCAGGAACAAGACAAGGTTGCCCATTCTCACTGCTATTATTCAACATAGTTTTGGAAGTTTTAGCCACAGAAATCAGAGAAGAAAAAGAAATAAAAGGAATCCAAATCAGACAAGAAGAAGTAAAGCTGTCACTGTTTGCCAATGACATGGTACTATATAGAGAGAATCCTAAAGATGCTACCAGAAAACTACTAGAGCTAATCAATGAATTTGGTAAAGTAGCAGGATACAAATTTAAGGCACGGAAATCTCTTGCATTCCTATACACTAATGATGAAAAATCTGAAAGAGAGTTAAAGAAACACTCCCATTTTCCACTGCAACAGAAAGAATAAAATACCTACGAATAAACCTACTTAAGGAAATAAAAGACCTGTATGCAGAAAACTATAAGACACTGATGAAAGAAATTAAAGATGCTACAAATAGATGAAGGGATATACCATGTTTCTGGATTAGAAGAATCAACATTGTGAAAATGACTATACTACCCAAAGCAATCTACAGATTCAATGTAATGTAATGTAATGGTATTTTTCACAGAACTAGAACAAAAGTTTCACAATTTGTATGGAAACACAAAAGATGCCGAATAGCCAAAGCACTCTTGAGAAAGAAAAATGGAGCTGGAGGAATCAGGCTCCCAGGCTTCAGACTATACTACAAAGCTACAGTAATCAAGACAGTATGGTACTGGCACAAAAACAGAAATATAGATCAATGGAATAGGATACAAAGCACAGAGATAAACCCACACACATATGGTCACCTTATTTTTGATAAAGGAGGCAAGAATATACAATGGAGAAAAGACAGCCTCTTCAATAAGTGGTGATGGGAAAACTGGACAGCTACATATAAAAGAATGAAATTAGAACACTCCCTAACACCATACATGAAAATAAACTCAAAATGGATTAAAGACCTAAATATAAGGCCAGACACTATAAAACTCTTTGAGGAAAACCTAGGCAGAACACTCCATGATATAAATCACAGCATGATCCTTTTTGACCCACCTCCTAAAGAAATGGAAATAAAAACAAAAATAAACAAATGGGACCTAATAATACTTAAAAGCTTTTGCACAGCAAAGGAAACCACAAACAAGATGAAAAGACAACCCTCAAAATGGTAGAATATATTTGCAGATGAAGCAAGTGTCAAAGGATTAATCTCCAAAATTTACAAGCAGCTCATGCAGCCTAATATCAAAAAAACACACAACCCAATCCAAAATTTTTAACTACCATACAACCCAGCAGTCCCACTACTGGGCATATACCCTGTGAAGACCATAATTCAAAAAGAGTCATGTGCCACAATGTTCATTGCAGCTCTGTTTACAATAGCCAGGACATGGAAGCAACCTAATTGTCCATCGACAGATGAATGGATAAAGAAGATGTGGCACATATACACTGTGGAATATTATTCAGCCATAAAAAGCAGTGAAATTGAGTTATCTGTAGTGAGGTGGATGGACTTAGAGTCTGTCATGCAGAGTGAAGTAAGTCAGAAAGAGAAAAAAAAATACCATATGCTAACACACATATATATGGAATGTAAGAGAAAAAAATGGTTCTGAAGAACATAGGGGCAGGACAGGAATAAAAGCACAGACATAGGAATGGACTTGAGGACATGGCAAGTGGGAAGGGTAAGCTGGGACGAAGTGAGAGAGTGGCATGGACATATATACACTACCAAATGTAAAATAGATAGCCAGTGGGAAGCAGCTGCATAGCACAGGGAGATCAGCTCGGCGTGCTCTGTAACCACCTAGAGGGGTGGGATAGGGAGGGTGGGAGGAAGACGCAAGAGGGTGGAGATATGGGGATTTATGTATATGTATAGCTGATTCACTTTTTATAAAGCAGAAACTAACACTATTGTAAAGCAATCATACTCCAATAAAGATGTTAAAAAATAAAAACCATAGGAAAAAAGAATCTACTGGAGTCTTTCAGGAAAAAATTTTCCTGCCTTGCGCGCGCGCACACACACACACACACACACACACACACACACTCACCCATGGTTTAAGAATGAGGGCAATAGTAGACCACATCCTCTGGGTCACTAACTCAAGAAGGATGAAAAGGAACAGAGCAACACCGAAAATGTCTATGTTGAAAAACAAAAAAATCCTACCATTTTTTTTCTTATTTGCAAGGTTAATAGAATTACTAGAAGGAAAATGGTGCATTTGCATAGTTTGTTGAATAAATAAAGCAAAGCTTTATTTTATATTTACTAAAACCACTTATTAATTTATCAAGAGTTTAAATGTTTAACCCATGTGAAATTTGCCAAATGCATATCACACGGTGGTGAAATAAGTATCAATACTTAATAAGACTTGAGTTTCCTAGATGATTTTGAAATTTAAGCATTCATTAAAATTACTTATTAGGAATTGTTAGTTTCTGCTAAGCTCAAGCATGTCTTGTCCAAAATTGCTTTAGGCCAAAGAGAATTAGTTACTTGACATTGATTTTTTTCTTGATAATATTTTATAATTCTTGTCATCTTTTTTGTCTTATAAAAACAATAGTCTTATTTAGAAGCAATGATTAATTTTCATCTTTTTAAGAAGTTACAAAGTTTATTGTTTAAAAAAGCTTTCATTTCATTTCATTTAGGAGATTTTAAGGACATTCACTGTCTTTGTGAATTAATTAGCTTGGTATCTTTGAAATTCTGTTCCTAATTTTGGGGTTAAAAAGCAAATACTTGTGTCTCTAAAGATTAGAGCAGAAACAACTGTATTATAAACTGTAATAATGCTATACTGGAATTTTAAATTCCTATGGATTCTACAAGTACTTTATTAGTGGTTTTACAGCATTCGATGGGTTCACCTCAGCAACTAAAATTAGTTTGGGGGTGTATTTTTTATAATCACTGTACAGAGGACTTTTTTTTTTTTTTGGACAGAAGAAAGTTCTGTGATACACAATTTTCTTAAAAATTCAAGCAGATGCATAATAAGCGTGTTTACTATTTTTTGCTAAATTTTTAAATCCATGTTTAGAGACCTCAAAAATTTGATTTACTGAAAGAGAGCTCCCACCTAATCCATGAATGTTTGGGGAGAAAATAAAAAAGAATTCAAGTTTAAGGGAGAAATATATCACGCTAGTTGCTCATGAGTCCTCTGCACAAGAGGTGGAGAAACAATCCAAAGTGTGCTATAGGGATACAAGGAGTTGATAGGGACCAAATATTGGCCCTCCATTGTCTTTGTATTGTAAACACAGCTTGTATCTTTCCATTCCTTTAATGCAATATGGTCGACACCACTTTGAGATAAAATTAAATGTAATTTTGACTCTAGCTGTGTAGCGTGAGTGCTGATGCAGAGATAATTTCTCGCTTTCCATATGTATGTTCTGGGGCAGGGCAAAAATGACAGAAGAACATAGTCATTTTGGCCTTCTGAACTAAGAAAGTCTTGAGACTCTTATTGTACTGATGATGAAGAACAGAAATGAATCTCTGTTATTTAGATGCAAGAAGACATTTTGTAAACTGGACTGTTTGATTCTGTGGGACTGCAGATAATTTTGAAGCACATTATTTCAGCAGCCCTAATATTATAGCTTAAGTACTTTACATTAGAGTTTTTCTGTACTAATGAAAGTGCAACCCATTTACAAAGGTTATTCTCTTGATTTAGTTGAGGTAGTAAAATGTATATCTGAGCTATGTTTCACTTATATTAAGGATGATTTAGTTTTGTATTATATTTTTGAGTTATGAAATTGCTTGAGGAATATCTCTTATGCAGTCTCATGTTTATCTATTATTTTTAATTAACCTGAGTCCTAGAAGATTTTTTCAGAATATGGGTCTACATATTCCATTAAGAGTCATTTTATAATTCATCACACTTCTTCTTTTAAGCCATCCCTAAAATTGTACTCTTTAAATTTGTGTGAACAGGTAAACAAGTTCAATATATCTGTTCTTCAGGTCATATTGAAAATCAGCCCAGAGAATGAGAAAATTATTGTTTAAGGAGAGATAGTGCCAAAATGAATATACTTATTATGGTGCTCTAAAAATGTGCCCAGGGTTAAAATATATCACCCTGAGACATTAGTCAGGAAACCTGCACAGTTAATGGGAACTCTCAGTTTGACTAATTGTTGGCATTAAGAAGGAAATTTCAAGGTCTATTAAGAAAGAAAATGAAAACCCAAGTGCATATGTGGTTTTGAGTGTATAGTAGAATCTGGCAAGGACGTGAACAAAAAGCATTGAACAAAAATAATAGAAAAAGTTACAAAGAGGCTTTATGAAAGTCAAGTGCTATAAGAAGAATAGGAAATAGCCAGGGAAGATCCAGATAGCAGCTTGATCTGTGGTTGAAGAATGATTTTTTTCTCAGGATGGCAGCATATAGCTGTAGGTATGTCTCAACTCAAGCTGATCATTGAGGAACAAGTATTAATGTTTGGTAGATTTTTTAAAAGTTAGCTACATATCAAGAATAGAAAAACTAAGCATCTTCCACCTGAGCAGAAAACATTTCTAATAATAGATATCTATTCTAAAAATTTACTTCATTAAAGGCATTTCTATAGTAAACAATTATATATACTTATTTAGATTTAATTTTTAAAATATTTTATAATTCTCCCAAACATTTGGGTTATAAACTGAGGCAAGCAATTTTCTATGTGATTTTAGTAAATTAGATTAATGAGAAGAATGTCTAGGCTGATGAAGCATCTGAAATCAGGAATGTGAAAAATAGCCATTTACCTTTTATTAGTCAATTAAAATCTCTGTCAAGTCAGAACATGTTTCATTACTAAGCTGAAAACTTAATAATTTTACATTTGGTATCCCAAATGTAAACAAAATAAAACACACCCGTTATTGTAAAAAATAGCATATGTGGGCAGTCAATAGAATTATTGAGTGGCCAGTACGTAGAGATTGCTGTATCAACATTCACAGATATTCAGAGATGTTTAGTTCCAATTATGAGTGAATAAATACTACCGTTGAGTAAATAAGCACATTTGTACTACTGCTCTAGATAGAGCTTGGTGTACAAAAGTTAGAAACACAGATAAAGCACTAAACACTCATATTTCTGCTTAGTATAAATGATGCTGACCAACTTCTGTACTGATAGTTTGCCAGACTAAGCCAAGGTCCAGAGATGATGGCTTACAATTTTATATATCTTAGCTGTGGTTTATTAAACTGACCTCATGACCTGCAAGAATTCCTGCTTCTCCCAAGTGCAGAAAGACACTTGTGTTAACAAGCATTTATTGAGCAAAAGGCAACGTGTTAGGTGTCAGGTACAATATGATAAATAAGAAAGCCCACACTCTCAAGGAGCTCACATTTTAAAGACATTTCCTGTCAAAATGTGGGTGTTGGATTACCTGTGTGAAAACCACCACATGTGCTTCTTTCAAGTGCAGATTCCTGGGCACTGTCTTCAACTTACTGATTCATAATCTTTGAAGTTCTGGTAACCCTCATTTAAAAAAATAACACCCTGCATATTTTTAAAGTGTTTTTTTTTTTTTAAATATTGTTGAGTAGTAGATTCTTCAGCAGAAATTTATGTTTAGAATAATGTAGTAATAGATATGCTTAGGAAATTGCAAGCGGGAGGAGGAACTTGCAGCCCAACCTAAAGGGACAGGAAGGCCTCCTGTAAGAAGGAATATCTAAGGCTGACCGTCCCAGGAGGCACATGTGCCTACTGGAATAAGGAGCATTATAGGGCCTTTCTAGGTAGCAGGTACTTCATAAACCAAGGAAGTGAGGTTAGAAATAGACTGGTATTGATAAGGAAATGCAAGGACTTTGTCTAGGGGGAGAGTAAAGGACACAAAAAAGAGCTATGATGTTCCAAAGTTCCAAATCATCAGGAACTTTGAAAGTTAGGTTAAGGAACTTTGATTGTATCTTGTCTTGGTTTTGATATTCAAAGGCAAATAAAATGAATTATTAAAGAATCAAATCTAGAGAGGGAGACACAGAAGAATTTTTAACACTAAGGCTGTTCTCTCTAGTCAGTCATTGCCATGGGGAAACGTGGTATAGAATTGCCAGATTGCCCAGTCTTTCAAAAATAGCCCAAAATCTGGTGTATTCATTAGAATTAGGTTCAGCTGCAAATAACAGGATATCCTAAAATAAGAATGAAATTATTTATTGCTCACAGATTGGTCTGGAAAAATGCAGTCCTGGGTTAGAATGTCAGTTCTGCTCTACCAAAACTATAGGGAACCAGATTCTGTCTCCATCACTCCCCCACCATCCCTGGGCTGAACTCACGTTTTTCTAGTTCAGCATGTCCAGGCAGCAGACGAAATGACCGAGATAATGGGGAGAAGAGCAAACTCATTTAGAAAGCTACTGGAAACTTCCATAGGATTCTCTTCTTTGTCTACATGCCTAGATGCAAGGAGGACTGTGAAATGGATTTTTTATTCTGAGTAACCATTATAACATTTTATTATTATGGACAAAAATCTATCTGTCTATTTATCTATCTGTCTATCTACCTATCTATTACTGTGTATCATCAATACTAATAGTACTGGAAAACAAAAATGTTTGAGTGATACAAGGCCTCTAAGCTACCAGTTTATTTATGGGAGTCTTTGGTTTATGGGATTCTTTGGATATTATTAAGTGGCATAGTGAGCTGTTCAATATGTAGAGAGGGGGTGTATTCATAAGCTATTTAAGTGGTCAGATTGTCTGGACTTGATGACTACATTGTTGGATAAAAGACAGAATTCAGGAATTACTCCCAGGGTTCCAGTTTGATTTATTTGGTGGACTAAGATGCCACTAATTTGGACAAAAGAATAAAAGAAAGTTCATTGATTTTTGGGAAAAGATGAGTCCGTTTTTGCACATGCTAACTCTGCATTGGCATACTGCATGCATTTTGATATTAAAACTAAAGGTAGGGGAGGAGTTTAAATAATAGATTTAGGACTTACAGCATATGGTAAATGAAACCATCATTATAGAAGAAATTATCAAGATAACATGGAAGCAGGTACAGATTGAAAAGAGCAGTGATAATAGGACTGAATACTGGCAAAAACGGTTATTCAAGAGCTGATCAAAGAGATGTAAGACCAGATGCATCATGAAGGTAAATGGCTGAGAATTGAAGAAAGTTTGAATGTTAGCTCAGCAGATGTGCTCTAGGTAAACGTCCACAGCATTTGTTAATTAGCAGGATGCCAAATTCAGTGAAAGGGGGGTGGTTTCTTAGGGAGGAAGACAAATGTCAGTGTGTTGATGAGTGAATGGTAGGTGTGGAGGTGGATATAAGTGATTACTGTATATATAAAATTTTTGTGAAAATTTGGTAAGAAGGTACTAGGTGCAGCTAGGGGTTAAAATAAGATCAAGGGAAAATCACTTATTTAGAATGGGATACATATGAGCATATTAATTGGATTAGAAAAAGAAACAGTAAGGAGGACAACTTTTGAAGGTGTCTAAGTTGGATGATATGATTAATTGACCAGGGTCCGAGGAAGAAGGGATTTAAGGCATCGGAACATAGATTACTCTTTAAAGGATGAGAAAATATGGACGATGTAGCTGCATGTAAGCTTTAGTTTTGAGGACAAGAATTTATGGAAGACCATTCCTCACCAAAACAATGTTATTAATTAACTTATGTGAATAAAAGTGGAAAGTAGAGATGGAAAGAATTCACAGAGAGATCAGAAGCTCCAGCCGAATGAGGAAAAAATGAATTTGTAATACTGCCATTCAGCAGAGGAATGTCTGAGTGTATGAGTGTGTGCGTGTGTCTTAATGCATACTTAGGTAATTGGATGAAAAGACACACATGATGCTGACCCCCATAGGCATTTGCTGGACCTATTTTGTGGAAGCATAATGATGCAAATACTTTAGATAACCTGAATGGAGAATTAGTCAATGGATAAATAACTGGGTCCAAACTAGAAAGAAAATGAAGAATATTTCTAACAGACAGGAGCAAGCTGAAAGAATTAGGACAAAAGGTGGTCTCTAAGAATTTGAAGAGCAGATTCGGCAGAAATGAGTTTTTGGAAGAACTGAAGAAATGGAGTCTGTGGTCAAAATGAAGGATGCTAAGATAAGATTTCTGAGCTGGAATACTCCCTGGTAATAGAAGTGGCTGGCTGAATTGAAATAAGGGCAAAAGTTTTGGGTATTATATTCTCCAAGCATTTCAAAGGCTATTAGTTGTTTGGGTATGTATCATTACTTTATAGAAACTTGTTATGCATATTACAAAGATCAGGTTAAGATTTTGACACATAGGCCTAGGAGTTAAAAATGAATCTTCTGTATCTGTCAATTACTTGATTTCTAACTACTGAAGCATCATCTAACTTTCCTCAATTTTAAATACTATAATGGTAAGATAGAAATAACAAAGATAATTTACCTTCTATAGTGAGTAATGAAAAAAATTGTTCTTTTAAACAGGAATCAGCTGTGGTCTTTCATAGAGAACATTATAACCAGGAAGATAAAATGTCTCATTACAGCTCACTGAATAAATTGTCTTGTGCAGCCACTCTCTTCTGTGGCTTAGTATTACATTCACCCAGGAGTAGCTGTAGATGTTCCCACTGATTTCGCTTAGAGTTTACAGTGATCTTTCTGAAGTTCCTTATGCACTGAAATCTGCAGAGAATTTGATTACAAGTAGGACATCACCCATCAACATAGTCCCACAACCACAACTGAAAAATCAGTTGAACAAAGAGGGAAACACAAGATTCCTTTATTATTTTTAAGGAAGAAGTTGTTTCAACACTAAAAGGTAATAAGTAAATTGATAGTGTTTCTCAGAATAGTTCTCAGGAGACTTAGTATGTTGCTTGCACATCTAAAGAAACACCTGTATCCATTTCAAGATGAAGGCAGCCTAATTTTTTACACGTCCAAGATAAATTAATATCTTAAAAGCAGAATTCAGGGATCTCCTCAACTCATGTGAATAGAAGTAAACTTCTTATCCTAAAGGAGTAATAAAAATTTCTTGTTTATCAGCCAGCAGTAGGGATTTATTTCTATCATGAGTTACTTTTGATGAAGGCCTGAAAAACTAAAAATATGATTAATGTTAGGAATTTTAGGTCATGAGGTGAGTTAAACAGAAAAACAAACAAAAACACCACCAAGTGGGCCATAGTTAGAAGATATTTTGGAACCAATCATATATAGAAAACACAGCCATAATTTTATAGCCAAATTTTTTATAAAAGTAAGTGTTTAAATAAGCAAAGGCTATGTGCAATTATACCTTTTAAAGATTTTTAGATTTTTCTAAGAAAATATTTTCAACTTTAAAAAATATAACAAGATAAACTTGTTTTCATTTTTCTCCTCAATAACAATTATTTGTCTAAATTAACTTAGATTTTTCTGGGACTTCCCTGGTGGTCCAGTGGTTAAGACTTCACTTTCCAGTGCAGGCGGTGTGGGTTTGATCCCCGGTCAGGGAGCTAAGATCCCACATGCCTCATGGCCAAAAATCCAAAACATAAAACAGAAGCAATATTGTAACAAATTCAGTAAAGACTTTAAAAATGGTCCACATAAAACAAAATCTTAAATAAAATTTTTTTTTTAATTAACAGATTTTTCTTTGAGTTGTTCAGCATTTTGTGCTATGGGTTGTGTTTCCTTGTGGACTAGAAGTTATACCAAGTAGAATTTTGCCTAATAATCACTCTATTGTTTTACAGGATTCAATTATAATTATAGATTTAGAAGATACCTTAGACATCAGTCTAATCCATCTTTCCCATCTTTAGATTTTAAATAGGGAAGTTGTTTGTAAACCATCCAAAACATTTGATTCATTCCTAGCTTCTAGTCTGAAATTCTTATTATAGCCAGAGGCTCTTTCTCTGAAATATAGGTGAAAATAGGAAGTGTAGGAGAATCGATGAGGGAGAATGTTCACTTTTTGTTTCTCCAAATTGTTATTTACAGTTAAGACAATTCATTGGTTTAATTAAAAACACTTTGTATGCATTTCATATGTGGCTAATCAGGTTGTGATGGGACATTTTGATACTCAGAAGAACAGAGAGAAGACTTCAGTCATGTTTAGTTGGTGATGAAAATGGAAGGTGTAGTTGGCACAATTACTCCTCACGTTGGTGGATGGAAAAAAGGGTGGGTGACTGGATTTGGGGTTTGAATTCTTGGGAGAAGAGCGTTGCATTGGCAGATGGCTATGGTTTATACTGCTTTTGCTCCTATAGTTTACAGACGGTATTCTCACCCTCTGTTTCACATTCTGCTAAACACAGTAGTCAGTATTGGTGGGTTATAACTGGAGAAAATGTGTTCTCATTATGTAGCAGATGAAAAGGTCAGGGGTAGAGAAAACCCCACTCTTACTGAAGTGACAGAAATGTGCTTCTGAAATATTACAATTCTGATTTAATTCCTCCATAGTAATGATTGCTTAACTGACATATTTCAAGTGGGTCAACTATCTTAAGATATTATTTTTTGGCAGCAGGCAAGATGTAATAATAATAAGATACAAATATACATAGAATTCTAAATATTGATCAGTGACTGTAGAATTACTATTACAGACTTGGACATAAGTTATTATAAGATATTTTGTGGAGTTTTGTGAGTTGGACCTAAATTCTTACCATTTTTAAACTTTATTGATTCTTTGCAAAAATATACCCTGTGCACTAAACAGTATGAATTTACAACTTGTTTCTTGAAACAGTGTTCATATGCAAGTGATGGGGTTTTATTCACTCATTTATTTAACAGAAACTGTTTTGGGAACTAGAGATAATATTATACCATAGTCTTATGTTAAAGGACCTTATGGACCAGAAAATAAAATTGTCCTTATTTTCTCTATTAGTTATAACATATAATTTATATCATAAAGTAAACTTTGTAGATTGAGTCCTGCAACAAAAATTATATATATAATTTATAAGTTATAAATGTATTTTTCTAGTGTCAATCTATTAATTTTCTTATCTCTAATGGGGTGGGGTTTTCTTCCTATTGGAGAACGTGGGGATGGTGGTATTGTGACTTCTTTTTTTGTTTTGTTTTTTTTTTTTTTATATAAATATTTAATATATAGTCAACGGGTGATTACATACATGGTGTGGGAATGACTGTTGTTTTTTGGTTTTTTTTTGCGGTACGCGGGCCTCTCACTGTTGTGGCCTCTCCCATTGCGGAGCACAGGCTCCAGATGCGCAGGCTCAGCGGCCATGGCTCACGGGCCCAGCCGCTCCGCAGCATGTGGGATCTTCCCGAACCGGGGCACGAACCCGTGTCTCCTGCATCGGCAGGCAGACTCTCAACCACTGCGCCACCAGGGAAGCCCTGTGATTTCTTTTTAATGGTGATATTAATTGGAAGGTTTTTGGAGTTTCATCCATTCATCAAATATTACTGAAAGTCTAAGATGTAACTAGTATGGAACATGTTTGCGAGTGCATTGTAAATGGAATTATCTCCTTGGAAATATAAAATCATCAGCATAGTTTCTGATTCAAAGCTAACAGAATGGGAAAAGATGAATGGTGTGTTTGACAGTAGGTAAGAGGAGGCTCCAATAGTCATTCCATACCTGGGGAAACACAGATAAGCAGCAGTCAGTTTCCAGTTGTCTTCAAGAATTACTCTGGGTCCAACATGCTACATTTTCCACTATTTGATGGAAAGTAGCACATTTCAAGCTCCCTTGATGTTTCCCAGGAAATATGCCTTTTAAAATAATGCAAATATTTATGGTTTTCAGGGATAATTATATTATTTGCAAAAAATGGCAGATGTGTGAGTATCTTGAGATAATGTTTATGACTCCAAATTTTACTCTGAAGACAGCCAGATAGATAGCTTTCTTTATATGTTTTTCCAAATAAAATGAGTCCAAAGTTAAATATTTGTTCCAAGTTAGCAATTTATGTTGCCGGTGGGAAGGTACAGCTCTATTCCTTAAGGGCGTTCTTCTTGAATGAATGTTAACAAGGTTTCCTTCTTTAAACACCAATGTTTGTCTCTTCCTGTTTCTCCATGTTCTTTCATGCAGCAATCTAATTGCTTCACACAATCAACAGTGATTAGCTTTACCCATGGTGGTTTTCATCATAGCATTCCAGGTTATTTTCCAGTGTTCCAGGATTAATTTGTATTTGGCCTTTGCAAGTTATCTCATTACATTCATTATTGCTCCTACGGTAACAAAATAGAATCGAATGAATTTTCAGTGGTGCTGTGACTGATTTTAAGGATAATGACGTTTTTGACATTTCCCGATGACATATATCATGTAATGATAAAATGTTTTGGCTAGTAAATGTCAATATAATACAACTTATTTTTACTTTTACAATACACATTTCTATTTTCCCTAAATCTGTCAAGCAGAAAATTCAGACACTTCATTTTAATTTATTTGCTAATAAGGTTAAATTAGCACATGTTTTCATAGGAGTCAACTGATCATAAATTCAGATTTAAAACTAAAATGACATATGTAGTAAGAGTTTGTCATAGTCACAAAGACTGAATGCCTAGGTAAGGTTACCGCAGAGAAGATATAACAGTGTTCATATTTTGCAAAATAACCTGACCTACTTTCACTTTTCTTAGAATATGTTAGGTAGACAAGAGACAGAAGCATTCTGCCATCCAGAGAATTTACCACTAGTGTTAGAAAACATTAGACTCAGCCCTGTCTGGGAAAAAAATACATTCCTGATTCTGTATTTTATGAAATTTTGCCCCTTTATCTCAGACACACAGGAACAAATGTTTTAAATGCCAAATACAACGTTAATCATTTTCTAAATAGATTAACATGTGAACACTCCAAATGATTGTATGCCAAAGGGAAATATGAGATTGCTAAAGAAAAACTGGAAACCAGAATGGGTATTCTAAATATCATTATGCCTTATAATATACTATCACAAACATGTGCACATATATCATAATAGGTGGTTCTGTTCTCACAGGCGTCTTCCAATTGTCATAGCCTAAACGTCGTTTGCTGCACCCAACTAGAAAAAACATACTGTATCCAGCAACTGCTTATAATGACAACTATTATGGCAAGTGAAGCCAAATTTAAAAATATAAGCTTTAGACACATAGATTTCTGTAATGATAATACATTTTTCAACATAAGGTATTATATGTAGAACATTGTCAATGCTATTTTAAAGCATTTCTTGTAGATTTTACTTGATTTTTAAGAAATAAGAAAAATATATATATATTCCAGAAATCTTACTGTTATAGATAATTGATCCTTTTGTTGGGTATTGACTGCCACATATTTCTATGTATTTATTTTATTTTTATTTTTTTGCGGTACGCGGGCCTCTCACCGCTGCGGCCTCTCCCGTTGCGGAGCACAGGCTCCGGACGCGCAGGCCCAGCGGCCATGGCCCACGGGCCCAGCCGCTCCGCGGCACGTGGGATCCTCCCGGACCGGGGCACGAACCCGCGTCCCCTGCACCGGCAGGCGGACTCCCAACCACTGCGCCACCAGGGAAGCCCTATTTCTATGTATTTATTTTAATTTTTTAAAATATTTAAGCACTTTTTCCTGTGGCCTAGTTACCAAAATATTTTGAAAGAGAGCAGACATTATTTTTATTAGTGTGTATTGGTATTTGTGGGAATATATTTAGATATATTTTTAAGTTTAGCTTGGATGAGGTTGAATTTTTTGTGTATGATTTTGAAAAAGAACCCTATATAAAGTGAATTTAGATTTTATGATTTTGTGAACTGATTAGCACTTTATAATATTGTAGCTCTAAGTATTTAATTTTAATTACCTTACATTAAAAATAAAACAAATGTAGAGAAATAAAGATATTTATACATGTTTCAAATCAAAGGAAAAATAAGGAATGAATTTTCATGTTTCAGTGAGGTATTAACATTTGTTTCAGTACCATTGCTAAGGAGGAAAATACACATGTATCAGGTAAAATAAAATGTACACTAAAAATGCAGTTGTATAGAATTCAGGGTCTTTGTAATTTATTATGGACTAATAGAGATATTCAAATGAGTATGCAGTTAGGTAAATCATATCTTGAATATACATCAGAAAGAACTCCATCTTGGAGAGTCTTAAGATCATTGTCAGGGTACCCCTAAATCCTACCTTCTTATTGACTTAAATTTTCCCATTATTTTTACTTAACATCACTGTTTTATTCTTTACATACTCCTTCCAAATTATCACAAAGTTTCATAAATTAAAAAACTTTTCCTTAGAAAACAGTTTGTTATCTGTCCATGATGAATAAAGAATGGAGTGGCATTTATTGGAGGAGTGGTTATAGATGGTCTAGGTGTTCCTAATATAAGAGTTGATCTTTACTTTTTAAAAAAATTTTTATTGGAGTAGAGTTGATTTACCATGTTGTGTTAATTCCTGCTGTACAGCAAAGCGAATTATACATATACATACATCCACTCTTTTTTAGATTCTTTTCCCATATAGGTCATTACAGAGTATTGAGTAGAGTTCCCTGTGCTATACAGTAGGTCCTCATTAGTTATCTATTTTATATATGGTAGTGTGTATATGTCGATCCCAATCTCCCAATTTATCATTCCCCCACAAGAGTTGATCTTTAAAGACTGTTTTGAGGCAGATAATATCATTTAGGGAAGGTACTGATTGCAGACCATAGAAATATAATTACTAGAGTAATAGTAAGGAGGAAGGAAATAAAGAGTAAGTGGGGGGTCAAGAGGTAGGTTTCCCTGGCAGTAGATGGTATTCCTTGTCACAGTGCTTTTTGCATATACCTGGAGTTAAAGCAAGCCAGACAAAAGGAAGTCAAGTATTAAAAGGCATCATACACCTTGACTGGGTTTTAAGATATGATCACTCTATTGTTTTTATAAGTAGAGTGCATGATGAAATCCAAATTTGAAAATTTGTTCTTAACTAATGAAATAAATGGAGAAGAGGAAGAAAGTAAGGATGCTGTTAAAGAGGTTTAAGCTAAAACTGACTTAGCTTTCAACTATAGTTCTACTGGAATATAGTAAAAAATGAATATGTCCAGGTAAGAATATTAAATTCATAGACCTCCTCCCTAAAAGTGGCATTTCTGTATTTTACCATTGTGGTTCAGTATATGTTTTGGACCGTCTAATTATCATATCAATAGCCAAGGTACACCCTTTTTCAGTGTTTCAACCAAGTGATTCTCAATTTACTATGTACTCTATTTTAGAACCACTAATTAATAAATGAAGTTTTCTTTTGAGATCAGCAACACATGCCAAATTCCCAGTTTGTCCTGGACTGAGGATTTCCAGGGATGTGGGACAGACTGGAATGAATTTCTCTCCAAAGCACGTACACATGCCTTAAAGACCACTGATACTAGAATTGACTTTGGAAGGTGAATGTTTTCTCTACATTTGCTTGACATTGTAGAGAATACAAATAATCAAGAAGTATACTATCTTTTTGTTTAATTTACTAAAATGTTAATGGATGCTTTTTTCTTCAATCTTTGAGGTGACTTCTCTACCCAGACCCATCTACCCATCTGAATACCCACCCCCACCCCCTTTCTCTCTCTCTTAGGTTAAGAACCTTCATCCTAAAATAACCACTTTAATTCCCATCTCTGTTCTAAAGGGATCTAGTAATATGGTGGCCATGTTTTCCAAAACCAAAACCAAAACACATGGTTTAACTCAATTAGTACACTTTCGTGTAATACCTGACATCAGAAATGTCCCAAATAAATCTGGATATATGGCTGTGCAACTAAAAAAACTGCAACTTTAAGATTTGAAGTTATCAAACAGAAATTCAAGTAGAATGAGTTGATTTCATAAAGAATATATGCAGTACGCTGTTTTACTGCATGCAGTACTTTTAGGCCAGTAAATGTTCAATGCATATTTCTTCTAACACCCAGAGTAAATACGATGTGACAAAATTACTTAAAATATTTCCCGAGTTTCCTATATTCATTGTCAATAGAATTACATCATCCTTATCCCATGCTTCCCATAAATTGACTAGTTTAATTTATATAGTAATTTGACATACATCCTTTTACAGACAGATTTTTTTTTTTTTTTTTACTAAATCTCAGTCACAGGGTTAAGTAAGAAATAGTAATAAATACACTAGTTCATGAGTTTACTGAAGCTATAGCTTTCAAGGTCATACACTTGTGATATAAAGGAGTGATTTGTTAGTAACAAGCTTTTACATTTATAGACTTCATTTCCTTAGCCACTTCTTGGAACTGAATAATTCTAACTTAATTGTCCTCTTTAAATCAGATTTACTATAGTTATTTCCTTTGCAGCATTTCAAGAATAACCATATTATTCTCCAAGGAAGTATCTAATGGAGTATTTTAGCTTGGATCTTTCCTTGGGGCCCCACTTGAAGAGATTATCTGAGAAAATATTAGTCCCTTTTCAAATGTCTTCATGATAGCACTTCTGCCCACACTAAGGGAAGGATGGAGCACAGAGGTTGAAGGGAGTCATACCAAATTGTTTGTAAGATTTCATTTTTATTTAGTCATCTTTAAGTGTTTGACGTACATCAATTTATAGATATGAAATAAAGATTTTTGTTTTCCTACCCTGGTTAATTTTCACCAGTGACAGAGTAACTGGATACTAATAAGTTAAATATATGGAATGAGGTTTACTATCTCTTAAAGTCCCCCAATGTTGTATTCTAGAAACCAGTGTTTAGAAAAATAAATATCTCCCCCCAAATCTCACTTCCACTACTGGAATGATAACTGGGTATTAGGAACAACAGGACAAAGTTCTATGTTTTGTTTTCTCCACTAAAGTTTTATTTTGAAGATTTATTACTTCTTTTAAATGTGCCATATATTGTTGTTATTTTAATTGATCAGATACAACCAAAATACTGAAAATTGTTATCAGATTAGAAAATATTATCTATGGTTTTTCACTGCTTCTCTTTATAACCCAATTATTAATTTATCAAAATATGAGAGACGGTAACACTTGAGCTGTATGTTACTATAACACATTCCTACATCCTGGTTACTTAATTTTGAATTATCACCACATATTCTTAAATATTTTTTATTGTATATTTTTTGACCACATAGATATCTAAACTATGATTTGTTTTTTGATCAATGGATATTTTTTGGTCAATTTTTTTTTTTAAAAACCTAAGTTAAACACATAATAGTCCTACTAGTTCTCTACATTTTTAATATGGCAATTCATTTGATCCAGAGAAAATTATCATTACTCAGAATAATTCTCTGTTATTTTTTAATGTATATGTTAACCTGGTTATTGCTATTTAAGAACTTAAATGTAACAGGTATGGAATATCTGAGAATGAGGAGATAATTGGTTTTGTAATTTCCCCATATCCTTTTAAAAATAGTACAACTCCTTCTCTTTCTCTCTTGACCTATATCTCTACCATTATACTACTTCATTTCTCTGTTCCCCTTGGAAACAGAGCATCTTGTGGGTTTTACTATTTGCTATCTTCAATTTCTTTTCCTTTATTTTTGCTTTAAACCCCTCCTTCAGGCTTTTGTCTTTACCACTTTCTGAAATTGCTCTCTCCAAAGGTTACTGATGACCATTACATTGTAAATTTCAGTTGCCATTTTTCAGTCCCATATTAGTTGAATTATCAATAGCATTTGAAGCAGATCATCATTTTTTCTCTTCTTCAAATGCTTTTTTTCCCTTCCCCTTTTTTTCCCTTCCCTTCTTCCAAAATTCCACTCTTTTCTAGTTTACTTCGTCCCTCACTGACTACTTTCTTTCAGTCTCTTTGTTCATTTTTCCTCATCTGCCCAACCTCTTCACCTTTGAGCATCCCCAGGGCTTCTTGCCCTTGTCTTTTCTGCCCTTCTCTTTCCTCACTGCTTTGGTATTCTCATCTGGTCTTGTAAAATTAAACGCCATCTGTGCAGTGATGACTGCTAAATTTATATCTCCAGCCTGGACCTCTTCCCTGAACACTAGGCTTATACACTTATCTGCAGAGTTGCATTTCCATTTGGATGTTTAGTAGGCAGACCACGGTACCATGTACGCAACTGACCTCATGGTACTTCTCAAACTCAGTTTTATTACAGCCTTCTGCATCATAGTAATGGACAACTCAAGTTACTCAGGCAAAAAACTTTGATATAATTCCTAATTCCTTTCTTTCTCACACATCCCAGTTCCAGTATGTTAGCAAATTTTGTCGGCTCTACTTAAAAATACGTAGGCCACATACACTATTGTTTCCCCTTTTCTAATTAACTTTATGTCATAGCACTTATCAGCATATTAATACTTTATATATATATTGCATTTTAAAGTTTTCTTTTTTATTGAGTCATAATTGACATATAACATTGTATTTTGTTAGTTTTAGGTGTACAATATAATGATTTAATACATGTATATTTTGAGAAATAGTTATCACAATAAGTTTAGTTAATTTAACATCCATCACCAAACACAGTTAATATTTTTTTCTTGCAATGAAAACTTTAAGATCTACTCCCTTCGCAACTTTCAAATATACTATGCAATATTAGTATATTTGGTCATCATGCCATACATTACTTCCCCAGGACTTATTCACCTTATAAATGAACGTTTGTACCTTTAGATCACCTTCACTTACTTTGCTCACCCTCCCCACTCTCTGCCTCTGTCAAATTCCAATCTGTTCTTTGTATCTATGAATTTGGGTTTTTTTTGTTTTTTAAATTTGTTTTAAGATTCCACTTATAGGCAATATTATGCAGTATTTATCTTTCTCTGTTTGACTTATTTCACTTAACATAATGCCCTTAAGTTCCATCCATGTTGTCACAAATGGCAGGATTTCCTTCCTTTTTTATGGCTGAATAATTAATGTGAATAATCACATTTTCTTTGTATTTTCTTCTTATTTTTGTATTTCTCCCAGTTATAACCTAAGTTTTATGAAGGATTTTTTTCTCCTTTATTAGTGTATCTCCACTAGTGCTAAGTGGGCAGTAGGCACTTAAATAATTATTGGATGTATTTATTTTTTATTTCTTTATAATTTCACTAACTCTTAAAAGATTTAAGATTGTCTTTAAGATTTAAGTTGTCAGTTAAAAAAATCTGCATATAACCAGTTCATTTAAAAAATACATATTTTTTACATATCTTTATGTGCCAAGCCTTTTGTCAGGTATGTTGGTTAAAGAAAATAAAATGCAGGATCCTTGCTTTCAGAGCTCCCTTCTGACTAGGATTCGATCATATTAATAAACCATCAAGGTCACTGTAATGCAGTTGTAAAGCAGGGAAAAGCCATGACTAAGATGGCATGAAAGTAGGAATGGACATGAAATCTCTGTGTACTTATGTAAGTTCCTAAATATCTCTCTATCCTAGGTCCTCCTCTATAAAATATGGATAAAACTTTCATGTGCTATTGTGTGGGGAACAAGTCTAGAAATGAATATGGATCAGCTAGCTCTGGTTTGGCATAAGGTAGACATACACTTAAAATTAATCTATTCCCTCTGCTTTATTAGGTACTACCTTGTGATAGTATACATAACTTCCCAGCATTCAGGTATCAAATGATAAAATAATAGTTACATGTAAGTATGAAATTTCAAAGTTGAGGTAATATTATAGACAAGCTAAAATCCGATAGGTAATGAGAGTCATTGACATCTTTTTAATTAATTAAAATTACATTTTTTTCTAATAGTCTATATAATAGATCAGAAATGAGGAAAGAAGGGATATCCATTAGTTTATGTTAATACTCTACAAGAATATTAATATGGATTTTAAGAGGTTAAAACAAACAAAAAAGCCCATGAACATATGGAAAAGATATTGGGTGTACAGAATCTACTGGACTTGGAAAACTATTAGATATGTTAATGGGGTAGAAGAAAAACTCATAAATGACCCTGGGAGTCTTTATCTTGAGCAGAGACATCAACAAAGACAAGATTAAAAATATTAGCAGGCATTGGGGTGAATGGTGAAGTGACAGGGTGAATATAATTTGAATATAATTGTAGATATAATGAATTTGACATACATAGTAGACTGTTCTTTCATGCAGGGAGAGAAAGTTAGAGGCCACACATAAGTCTTTGGAGGTGCACCAGAAGATAAAAAGGGAAAGAGTTAAAATAATGAGTAAGAATTGCCAAGGATAAACATATTTATAGACTTATCAAGGATATAGGCAGAGGACAACAGAGGTAGTTAGTAATTCAGCAGGAAAAAAATTTAAAAATCAAGAGATTTTTCCAAACAGGATTTTCTCAGAGGTATGAAGGAATTAAGGAAGGAAGGTAGGAAGGCAAAATAAAGGTAAAGCTATAAATACTATGCATAAGAAAGGACCCACATAAAAAGGGAAAAATCTTGGAATCTTTGACTACCTTGATGATGGAAAATTGTCTTCAGGGGATAGGGGGCCAGGGAAAGATTGGGAGCTTGAAAAAGTGGGTAAGATTATGGATTACTACTAGAGGAGTGATTGACAAGGGTATTGAGAGTTTGGGACAGACCCTTTGAAGCCCCAGATAAATTATTTAACACACATGTATAGTGGTGTCAGTCAGCTGAGCTTGACCGTTTGGAAGCACAAACAAAGATGTTTGGTTTGTAGGCTTTTGAGAGCAGAGAATTGGCAAGGAGTGAATTAAATGTCAGTCAGGGTAGTGAGGTTATTGAGGAAGAGAAAGCCTAGGTATTTGAAGCAGGGAGAAGAACCTGAGGACTAAAAGAGACCATTGTTCAATGTACTGAAATCACAACTTTTTCTCAACATACAAGTGGCTATGGAATTGTCTATTCTATTTACTTCCCAGACTTCTGTAATGGCAAGTACTTCTCCTCAGAGGAAGGCAGGTACCCTTTTAATATAAGGGAAGCAAGAGGAACTGGTATCATTAATAATTCTTATGAATGATTGAGAGTTACTTGAGGGTAGATAGATATATCAAATGATGGCTTCTCAACAAACAACACGACAGTGTAAAAGTTTGCCTAAAGCAAACAGAAGATAGAGAATTTAAAATAAGTATAGAGGCAGTGTTGTACCATTGGAAATGACCAATTTTAATTCATCATACATTAATTCTTAATTAACAATGGCTTTTAGATATCCCACTGACAAATTTTAAGGTAACTAAAATAGTTTACACTTTTCTTTATTCCTTATTAATATTAGAATCTTCTATTTTATTGTACATTTATATTTACCTTTCTCAATTAATGCTCACACCATTATTTATTTTGATCTTGGCTCTATTTCCTACATTAAAATTCCACTATATATACACTTGGAAAACATGAAACTAAAAAGGAATAAAAAGTTCCTAAATATTTACCTAAGGGTACTTTCTATATTTTCCAAAAATCTTTGAATAGCTAATTTGCATTGTTAAAATCTGGTTGTAATCATACTACATATAGAAGACTAAATATATTTTTATTTGCCCATTTTCAGCTTATATATTGTTTATAATTATGCAGTTTTAAAAATTGCAATTTATTATTATTACATAATAAACAATCTAGTGAATATGTTGACTTCTTTTTTCACTTTCATTGCTAACTTTGGGACTGTCTTAATTCTTATAGAAGTTGAAATGTCACCAGGAGAGATAACTTAGCAGCAGGCTACTCCAGTTGCTTCAGACCGCAGCCAATTTACTTAGAATCCCAGGATAACAAACTTCTATTCTGTCATCATCCCAAATTCCTTCCAGGCAACACTACAAATATGTGGAGTGGAAAAAATATGAACATGCAAATGCATGACTTATGTAATTACTGCCATCATTATTAACATAGGAATATTGTTTTTATTGCATTTCTGGTTGCTTATGACTATTTGTGGATATCTTCTTGTAATTCAGTTTTAGTTGTTTTCAATGAGTATTTTGACCTAGATTCTAAGAAGTAGAATTCATTGGCCAGAAGTATTTAAAATTTTCAAATGATATGACCGGTTCAGTATGAGACAGACCTGAATTCAGGACTCTTGAGAGAAAAACAAGTAAGGTTTTCTCAAATGCCTCTTTCATTTTCTGGACAAAGAAGTTGAACAAACAAAATGGATATTCAGAAAATGTTGGTATTTTATTCAGATTTGCCTTTAATGGAATTCATCAAGCAGAACCAATACTAAGAAAGATCTAAAAACATTAAGAACATAAACAATTCACCAAACACAGGGGATAAATCAAAACTTTCTTACTTGCATGGCACAAGCTGAGCATGCTTCCCAAGCAGAATCCATAAGGCTGTGAATTCTTGAGCAGGTTTTATTGATGTCAGTCAGTCAGTAAGCATTTCCTGAAGACATCTTTGGGATGTGATGCTTTGCTAGAAACCCATATATTTTCTCCTGATGAATTTGACAGATACTTTAGTGAAAAATGCAAAGTCACTCATTTTCCACTGTATAAGGTAGAGAAAGGAGAGAAAAAATGATCGGTGGTGAACATATATTAGTTTAAAAATCAGGACAATTATAACAGACAACTTTGGACCAGAGCTGCTTTATGACTTTCGTGAGCCCTCAGCACTTTTGCCTTTGCAGTCCCCCTTCTCCATTAAAAAATATATTAAAAGTATATGTTATATTTGTATTGGTATAAAGACAGATATTTAATGATATATATTAAAACAGTTTCCTCTACTTAAAAGTTTAAGTTTTCTTCTGAGTTCAAAATAAATGAAAACAGCTTGTGGGCTGTTAAACTTAGTGTGGGCCCTCGGCACTGTGCCTAATGGGTCAATTTCCTCTGCTTTAGAACATGTTAGGAACCAATTCAGCTTCTTCCTCCCTCTTCAAAATCATTTAATACTTCTGATGTTAAAGTTGTGAGGTCTACTGAAGCTGTTAATGTTGGCTGCATTTGCCTGATCTACCATGGTGATTCTGTTTTTTGTTTGCTGTTTGTTTTTTAATTTTATTTTCTCCAAGTGGACTGATGTGGACAAGAAATAAGGTGTGGAAGTCACCCAGAGTTACAAAATTGGTATAAAGATGTATATGTAAACTTAAACTTGGCAATGATTATTCTTTTCTGCCTTCTTTGCAACTTATAGTTGTTAACTGTATTGTCAAAGGATGTTACAGGTATGAGAATCATTTTTCAAGCCCACAAAATATGCTTCATGGACCACTTGAATCTCAGTTACACCTGTGATTTACAATATAGTTACACCTGGTATTTACAGCTTACACCAGTTATTTACAGTATAAATTCCTACCATCAAATCAAAGTTTCTCAGAGTGGAGTCAAGAAAATTCACTTTAACGATATCTCCATGTGGTTCTTATGGACTTAATATGTGAGACCCAGATGTCTAATTGTAAAATCGTGTGAAAATCTGAGGTTTTATAATGTTAGAATCAATATGTGAAAAAAAAAAAAAGAAGCTTACACTGAGGCAATATGTTAGGGGTAAAGTGGTCCAGACTATATTCTTTGAGGTTTGTTTTACCAACTGAATACAAAGGGGAAGTAACTTCTTTTGTCCCTCCTTAATTTTTGCTATTGGTTAGGAGAATTGATCCTCGGTCACATATGTAGCGTAATGAGTTGCTGTCAGAGAAGTTTCCTGAGCATGTTTAAGTGTGCACAGGGATGCTTTTTAGTAGATGCCTGTGGAGTTGATGGCTTATGTGCTGCCTTGATTAAGGGCCTCTGGGATTCATTCAGTGTTTTAGTGATGGTGCACTAAATGGCACCTGACACTTTGTAACAGTTCAGGAGTCTTTCTTTCTGTTTAATTCATCCCCAGGGAGTGACTTTGGAATAGGGAATACTAGAGTTAATGCCTCTGGTATAGTTACTTGTACAAATAGGTGTATTTTAAAAGATACTATCTCCCACATGAGAACAGATATTGAGAAGACCTGACTGATAGATTTTTATTCTTAACAAAACAGGTCGAGTTTTCTCTGTCTCTGGAGATAGATTTGTTCTGTACTTTGTTATGTACTTATTTGTTATGTACTTATTAGCATAATATATTCCTGTAGAAAGTTTGGAAATAAACAGATAAAAATGATATTAGAAACCTCTAGATCTTACTACTTAGATCTACTCATTGTTAACACTCCAGTACTCTTCTTTCTGAAGGCTTCTGATACATTTTTGTAGTTGAGATACACTGTATTTACAATTCTGATCCTTTTAAAATAACATTATTTGAAAGTATTTTTATCAGTTACATAATACCCTATCTTATGGATTCATAGTATAATTACACATTACTGTTACTGAGAATTCAGGCTCTTTCTAACTCTGCTTCATTGTGGATACATATTTAACTGTATTTCTCATTATTTGCTTAGGAAAATAAAGTAACTGAAATATACTTGTTGAAAATAATGGTATGTTTCCAACTACTGATACATTTTGGAAAATCGTTTTTCACAAATAATCTTTCATTTTTATTGCAAAACTAACAAACACAAGTCTTGAGAGAAAACACTTGCCTTTCTGAGATATTTGATGCAATGACTGAAAAAATATATATATGGTAGTGGAATCTATGGCAGTTACCAAATTGATATATTGAAGAGTAAGAGAAAAAAAGGTGTTTCAAAATGCCCACTATATTTGTAACATGTTATATTATGACTTTAGAAAGTCCTATGGTATAGAAAATCATTAGATTACTAATTATTAAGGAGCTGGTGGTAAATATAAATACTGAATGTGGGAGAACTTTACAGAAATAGGAAAGACTTATGCATATAAAGAAGAGATCATTAAGAAATAGATTGGAAAAGAAAGGAGCTCTATAAATCTCAAGCCAGTAGAAAGAGATTTGAATTTGTCACATATTCCTAAGTAGATACATCGTTCGTTTGTGCAGAGAAATAAAGCATCTGGGATAACTATGATTTACACATAGTATAATCATGAAAAGATTCAAAGATAATACTGACAAAAGAATTAAAAGATTCTACCTCCAAACGCACTCAAAAAGCAAAAAGAAAAAACTGGTTTAATGAAGTGTTCATGTATTCCAAAATAGATGAAAAAAAGAGAAACTTTTAGGAAGGGAAAGGGTCTGTAAAAAGTGGTCAAGATTTGGAAGCTAGCCATGACTAAGGCTTTCTAAGATCTGGTTTTCTGAGAGGCTGAATAAAGGAAATAGATGTACTTTACCTGGAAAGAGGTAATTTTACAGCCCTGCTTTGTACTAAGTGCCAGTCCTTATTCTACCAGGGGAATGGCTTATTAATTGCACCACCATGGTCTAGGGAGCCCAATTACTGAACTCTAGGGAGTTCAGTAAACTGGACAATTTCAGCACAGATACCTGGGATCCTTCCTGGTTGGGACCAACTCACAAATAGACATCTGGATGATCACAAACTAGACTGGACTGTCCATCATCATTTTTTATTCAGAACCACATGCCTCAGACAGCATAACACATCCTAAACCCAGTTCTAAGCTTAGTCACCATCAACACTGCCTTTTCATAAGAAAAGAAAACATAAGACCATCATTTTATTTCTAAGAAATAGAATATGAACTTCTCAGATCTCAGTTCTCTGGAAAAAAAAAATAGGTCTAGAATTTAATTATATCCAAAAATGTAAGGAGCTTAGTCAGGATTGTGGAAATGAAGTAGGAATTTCACATTTATTTTAAGATTCAATTATGTAGACATTTGATCACATAATTGTGTTCCCAATCAGGTACAGAATCCAATTCATGTTTTTTGGAGAAATGTTAGCATGCAATAAATCGTATGGTTATAAAATGTAGTCTCAAAATAGATACTCAAGGTAGATATTCAATCAGGTTTCTTAAACAGTTCATCATCAGTTCCTAGAAGCAATATTCGACACTCACTGACAAAGTGAGTTGAGTCGTGAACAAAGGAGCCTGGAAAGCAACTATTTCGTCTGCATAGAAATGGTACTTACTGCAATGGATCTGCCTTGGGCAGGGCCTAGCTTGGAGATGGATAGTGACATAAGGGCATCAAAGCTGCTGAAGCATCCAAAGACTGCAAAGTAAACAAAATAAGTGCTTTAAGGAGAAACTGAAGCAGAATGTTAAGTGATTCAGCAGAGTTTTACAATGCCTGAAAATTCCTAGAGCAGACTCCAGAATCTGACAGAGAATGGAGACAGGGTGTTTTTTGTATAATTGAAAAGGCTACAGCAACAGATCCTGCAAGAGTAGTTACTGTTGGAATCCACAGAAGCCTCTTCGTCTGTTTGCATGTCATTTTTGATTTAAAATTTCATTAAATGATATCAAATATACCTCCTTCAACTTAAAGAAATAATAACAAATAATAGTTTACTGAATACTCACTAAACCCAGGTATAAGACACAGTCTTTGCTCAGATGCATCACATAGGGTGAACTAATAAACTATAAACAAGTAATTCAAATTACAGAGGGAACAAATTAAGTTCCAATGTTACTTTCCAGACAATAAAATATACTAGCCCACTGAATCATCACCTAAAGGAAGTGAGTAAGGTGCATTACTAAAATCACTTAAAATCTGAACAAACCAGAAGAATACTTTGGAGGAAATAAGCAAGAATCTGAAGAGAAAAGTTTCCATTTTCTATTTCAACTCTATGTCATCTTAATTTGATAGTCTATGTGCTCTCTTTATATGCTTTTTCCGCCTCCAAATGAAATATAAATATATGGAAGTGCTTTTTTTACATGCACATATTATTATATTTTGCCTGATTTTTGAGATAGGACATATGATGTAATAGACTAGAGACCAATATATTTTATTTTTTCCTCTTTTTTTCATTTTCAGAAGTTATATGCTCGTCACACTAAAACATTTGATTTTTGTAATACTCTATTCCTTCAAAATCAGTCATCATCAATAGCAAAAAGAGACTGCTAGGGGAAATTTTCTTCCACATTGGAAGTGGGAAATTGTCCTCTGCCAATGCACCAGTCTGCAATTCTGATAGTTTTAAAGTGCGTTTATATAGTTGCCACGACCGGGGTTCTCATAATGAATAGTTCATAGTTCCGATACTTATAGAGT
This sequence comes from Neophocaena asiaeorientalis asiaeorientalis, assembly GCF_003031525.2. Taxonomy (NCBI): domain Eukaryota; kingdom Metazoa; phylum Chordata; class Mammalia; order Artiodactyla; family Phocoenidae; genus Neophocaena; species Neophocaena asiaeorientalis. The sequence continues at coordinate 4,621,235 of NW_020174917.1, read as the reverse complement.
TGCACATTAGGATAATCAGACTAATGTAGTTTGAGAAATTACATGGGGATTGAGATATTTTAAGAATTTTGGAATATAAGATGACTTGGCAATGGTCCACATCAACCAACATATAAGAGATTAGGAAAAAATGAATGACAGTTTGTAATACTTTAAATGAGATGTTCCTAGGATGCAATACTCAAGTTGATAGAAATTTTTCCGGTACTTTAATGAAGACTAAACTATTATTAAGGTCCCACAGACGAAAAGAATATATACATTGGAGAAATTTAAAATTTTAAAACCTCTGCTATTTGTAATTTTGAGTCTTCAAAAAAAGTTTATTATAACCTATCTCCAAGCTATTGTTGTCAGTAATATTTCTATTAATGCTTCATATATTATTTTAAACAGAGTGCCACAAAAATCACATTATGCCATGAAAATTTCTTAACCTTATAAGCTATCATCTCCATTCTATAGATGAGGAAGCTGAGCCTTAGTGATCTGACTCAATTATTAAATGGGAGGGCTGGGATTAGAACCCAAACTTGCCATACCTTGGTGTCTTGTCCTTTTAGTACTGCAAGTATCATTTTGATCTGATTAGATGTACCTTGATTAGTTCACATTGCAGGGGAGCAAAACTTGCCACCACAAAATGTCTCCTTAGGGCTTCCCTGGTGGCGCAGTGGTGGAGAGTCCGCCTGCTGATGCAGGGGACACGGGTTCGTGCCCCGGTCTGGGAATATCCCACGTGCCGCGGAGCGGCTGGGCCCGTAAACCATGGCCACTGAGCCTGCGCGTCCGGAGCCTGTGCTCCACAATGGGAGAGGCCACAACAGTGCGAGGCCAGAGAAAAAAAAAAAAAAAAAAAAAAAAAAAAGGGTCTCTTTAGCGCCCAGATTATTTTGAACTGAAAACAATCATTGCGCAAAAGGCTCTGGAAGAAACTTTGATCTCCCCCCACCCCTACCAACTGCTTGAAGAATTTAGATGGAGGGCCTGTTATAGAAGCAGAGTTATCACCAGAGAAATCTGCAGTGAATATGGGCTTGTGTGGTGGTGGGGAACTCGTAGAGGTCAGAATTCATTCTGTGTCCAATTGTCTCTGCAAGGCCCAACAAACGTTTGTTTACCAAATATTCGCTTTTCCTTCTCCATGTCAATTGCTTTCCTCTCCTCTAAAGTCCCAAACTCCTACTCCCAACATCTTCTTTTGCTTTCCTCTGAAGATGGTATTTATGGTAAAGACTTGGGCCATTTTCATGAGTTACTCAATTCTCTTGGGTGTCTTCCATGCATACATGTAATTAAACTTTTTTGATTTTCTCCTGTTAATAGGTCTCATGCCAATTTAATTCTTATGCCAGCCAGAAGAACCTAGAAGGGTAGAGAAATTTTTCTTCCTCCCCAACAATGTATATGGAAAATCAGACGACTCTCCAGTACATTTTGAACTTGTACCTATTTTTTAAATATTACACATACAATTTGGGTCCATTCCTACTGTCCCATTCCAAACTTCTATTTTACTCTCATACACATCTTAATTTTAGTAATAGTGAAGCAGTTTGAGCTGTCCTCTGCCGGAAATATGTTTATCTCATTACAATCTCAGAAAATTACTTGCAATTTAACCCTACGTTCAAATTTTCATGTTTCAAATAGTCCTCTTATTGGAAGGGGAATTTATTTAGTCAAAGGGGAGCCTATGCACAAATGAGATGTTGTGTTCTGAGATATTTTTACAAAGAGATTTGTTTTTACAGTCAGGTAACAAGAACCTCATCATTTTCTGAAGCCAAAATAAGACTGATGGCTTGAAAACCTTGGCACACAATAAAATACAATACCTGAGATTGGGAAAGCTGTTAGAATCCAATATATCAGGCATAGAATAAACACAGTTATTTCATCAGGGTGGCCTTTGCTGACCTAGACTATGCTGGATTTTTTTTCAATAAATATTCAGCTTTCTCTTTTTCTTTATAGCATATCATCATAATGTTCATTCTAAAATATGAAGTATATTAATTTGTGTAAGAGCAAGAATTGGATGTAGAATATGTCATGTTCAACACAACGTATATATCTGGTACATAATAGGTATTCATTTGTAATTTTTCAATACATGAATGATCATACAAATAAAATAATGAATTAAAAAGTCAGCTGTCTTAGAACCTAATTCTAACTCCTTTGACTATTTGAACAAGTGACTTCTAGAACACTGTCTAAAAATATGTCCCAACTAACAGTGTCCTTGCAAGGATCAAATGAAATGAGGTATGCAGAAGTCTTTGTAAAGCTTTATATACATTTTAGGTTATATTGAAAATGCACTAAGAGCTCTTTGAGATTATTTTGAATCCACAATTTTAGGTCAAATGCCAACATTATCAGTGATGTTCAGAATATCTTCTTTGAAGGGAATATATGCATATACATTTTGTAATTTAAAACTTTCTATATTGTTATATGTGCTTATCAGTGGTTTTACTTTTAAACATTTAAAATAGTTTTTACTTAGAACTATTTACTCCATATTTCTATAGTATAAAATATGTTAAGTTTTTAAAATTCAAATTGATCCATTAGTTAAATTGTGAACCCATCTGTTTAATCTACCTGCCCCCTTCCTCATAAATTTCAACTAGGTAATAGCAATGATTGTTCCCATGATTTGGATAAGGAAACTTGGAGGTTAAATGCAGCATCTATTGTCCTGGGTCAAGAATATCAGTACTATGACTTATTTTAATTTTTATATTTATTGTCCATGTATATATTCACTGTATGACATAATAAGAAGCATTTTGTTTTAGGAAAAACAGTGAGATTGATAGGAACTGAAACAGAACAAAATGAAAGGTACAAGGATATCAGAAAATACAGGATATTTTACATTGTGTTATCAGTAGGTCCCAGCTAAATGGAGTTTAAAATATTAGAAAAAATAGATTCTATTCTTCTTCTTTGAACACAGAGAATGATATGCAATATGCAGTATATGCAAAATGGATATTGAGCTAAATACCTGTTTATGGAAAATGCATTGCAGGCTGCTTTCAAAGGCTATTTTCTTCTGTAATACTGCCAAGGTCAATGAGATCTTAGTTTGGCTGAAGTGTCCCAGTCATGACATTAGGCAAAATGCACAGTTGGATACTTTTTTCCAAACTTCAAGAGCTTATCAGAATTTATATGCTATACTTCTGCTATACCATACAAGAAGACTCAAGTTTGCTAAAGGAAAAAAGTTGCATTTAATTTTTAAAGTAGAAAAGTTGCTTTATGGGGGCAATAAAAGGGACAAGAAACTAAATTCCACTAAATCTTACTATCATGACAAATTAGGAAGATTTTTAAAAATTTTATTGGAGTATAGTTGATTTACAATGTTGTGTTAGTTTCAGGTGTACAGCAAAATGATTCAGTTATACATATACATATATTCATTCTTTTTTAGATTCTTTTTCATATAGGTTATCACAGAATATTGAGTAGAGTTCCCTGTGCTATGCAGTAGGTCCTTGATGATTACCTATCTTATATATAGTAGTGTGTGTATGTTCATCCCAAGCTCCTGATTTATCCCTCCCCACCCCATGTTTCCCCTTCGGTAACCATAAGTTTGTTTTTGATATCTGTAAGTCTGTTTCTGGTTTGTGAATAAGTTCATTTGTATCATTTTTTAAAAATTAGATTCCACATCTGAGTGATATCATATGATACTTATTGTTTTACCCTACTAAGTCAAACTTTGTCTATTCTTATCATAAATAGCTTAGTTTGAAGGTAATAAATTACTAATACATAAGAAATGATGTGTCCTAATAAACAGACAACACTTTATTTGATGAAGATAATTTGGAACTTCTCTACCACTTCCTCCAAAGAGTTGATGGTAGAATGTAGTGAAATTTAAATGGCAGGTGTAATTAATTCATTTTGACTTCCTTGGAGGATAAAAAAATTCAAAATGCACATTTGCAGATGGCTTTTCTTTAAACATTTTATGACTTACTTGTTTTTATTAAACTTTTTCCCTGTAATATACAAAGTATACCCATTTTTAACCTGCTTGTCTCCTTCCTAAAGCTTTTGGAGATTGGTGCTGTAGATGATTATTCCCGGTATATGTGTAGAAATCTTACAAAAAACCATGCCTGAAACAGCAGTCTGTCACTAAGTGTTATTCCTCTATCTCTTCTTCCTCTTCCTCTTCTTTCATTATTACTTTTGGGATTGAGCTGACCCCACAGTCAGGTCAGAGGCACATTCTCAGGCAATTGAAAGATGTTTTTTTGAACTATATTATTTGTGAAGCATTATTCTAGGGACTCACTAATATTATAGTAAAGAGAATGTTCAAACTCCCTGTCTTCAGGAAATTAACTTTAAGCAAAAAAAAAAAAAAAATTTAAATATAATAATAAGTGTGGTTTAATATAATGTGATTTCAGAGTGTTATAAAATGATGCTAAAATGAAATAGGAGGGTGAAATGTAATACAGGTGAGGTGTGAGTGTATTCAAGGATGGTGCTATTTCAGCTGGAATGCTCAGAGAACTCTCTTGGTGAAAGTGACATTTGAGCAGAGATCTGAAAGGTGAAGAGAAGGAGGCAGTGTGGCAAAGTGTGTGAAGAGGATTTTAGGCAGGATTATAAGAAATGAAAGTGAAAAACCGAAAAGCCCAATGTGGTTGATCAGGAAGGTATGTGTGCAAACAGAGGAGGTGGGAAAGAGGCAGGAGCCTGCAGGATGTGGTGACCAGTTGTACAAGATGTGTTAAAAGTAAGAGATATTTTCTATGTAAAATGACATTGGCATATACTAAATTCTTCATGAGTGCATCAAAGCATGTAACGAAAACCATATGGAGATGGGCTACTGGTATCTTGTGGATTTATTTTGATTATTAATCAAGTGAGAAGTAACAGGAAGACGTGACCTTTTTCTTCTGGTGAATGTTTAACTCAGTATTTCGTGATCAAGATCACTGTTCCTGAGCTAGCAAATAAAAACTATCTGGCCTGTGTCTAAGGGTGAACACCCAAGGAACTAGTACTGTCTCTCTTCACCTGGACTGTTCATAAGGCTGGACCATATTTGTCCCTGAACCTCTCCCTCTCTCATTCTTCATCATGACTGTTTCAGTTACATTCTCCTCAAACTCCTACTCTATCTCCAGCTTTGCAGATGACCATCTTTCAAAGAGTTGAGGAAAATATAGATCATCAGAGTTCCTTCAACTCACTTTTCTCTCTGCCCTCAGAATCAATTCAATATTTATGTTCTTCCCTCTGGGCTTAGAGCAAGAAATTTCCTTCCTTTACCTTTTTTCCTGAACAATCTTTTCATCTGATTCTGACTCCCATCCCACAATGCCTTAGCTGAGAGTTTAATTCTTAGCTTAATTTTTCTCACATTTCATTGATCTCCAACCCTCCCTCTCTTTTTTTTCCCTCCCGCAATTCTTCCTCCCCTCCGCTTTCCCTCTTTTTCATTTACCTTTGGTTTCTTCTTTGAAGATGTCAAACTTGTTTAAATCTTTCCCAGCATGAAATAAAATAAACAAATAGTAAAAATCTTTCTAATGTATTGTCCTTCTTTCTAAACCTACTATTCTATTTGCTCTTTGCTTTTACCATGCAAATCTTTTGATATGAGTCAGTTATCTGCCTTTATTTCCACAAATCTGATTCACCATTCATCATATAATATGAAGGTTCTGCCTTCACTCCATTTCTTAAACATGTTCACTAAATTTCTCTCTTTTCCATATTCATATGGGAATCTTTACTACATTTTGCTAAACCCAGTGATCCCTTTTGATTCTCATTCTTTTGACGGCCTATAGTATGTGATATTGTTGACCATCTCTATTGGAAAATATTTTTTAGCAGCTTTAGTGAAGAAAAACTGATATACAAAGAACTGCACATATTTAACGTTTCCAGTTTGATGTGTTTGGATATAGGCAAACACCCATGAAACCATCACCACAACCAAGGCAATAGACATATGGAGTACCTCACAAATTTCCTGTGTTCCTTTGCTTGTTTGTTTTGTTATACTTAACATAAGACCTACCCTCTTAAATCTTGAAGCACACAGTATCATGTTGTTAATTGTAGGTACAATATTGTACAGCAGAGCTACAGAACTTATTCATCAAACATAACTGAAACTTTATACCCATTAAGTGGAAGAAGAGTAAACACTGGAGAACATAAAGGTTTAAGCTGTGAGCAAAGAAAGAGAAACTATCCTTTACTTTAAGGAAATTTCTCCTTCTTTCTTCCTGCTTTTCTTAGTCTCTCTTGATAATTTCTCCGCCTTTGCCTATAGCTTAAACATTTATGTTCTTCAGGGTCTACTCTTATTCTACTTCTCTTTTTACTTTATACATGCTGCATGGTGGTCACAAAGCATGACTCAAACTGATTTAATAAGTCTATCTTCCCTTCACATCCTTCTTAAATTCATATTGTTATAATGATAAGATTCATGCAGCACCATGGGTAGGAACCTCAGCATCTGAAATCTCTTCCTTCAATACCCACATCCAATCAGGAACTAAATCCTCCAGATAAGTAATTCTCAAACTACCTCTGGTGAAAGAAACATGTTTTAATGAATCTATATCACTCTATCTTTTCCTTTTCTGACCTAATTCCAGTCTATTTTAATAGTTACTTAATGGATGATATTGCTTCTTGACTTTCCGTAAGCTTGGTCTTTATTCATTCTGAAGTTCTTTAAAAAATTCCTTTCACTGGGCTTCCCTGGTGGCGCAGTGGTTGAGAGTCCGCCTGGCGATGCAGGGGACACGGGTTCGTGCCCCAGTCCAGGAGGATCCCGCATGCTGCGTGCGGAGCGGCGGGGCCCGTGAGCCATGGCCACTGAGCCTGCGCGTCCGGAGCCTGTGCTCCGCAACGGGAGAGGCCGCAACAGTAAGAGGCTCGCGTACCGCCAAAAAAAAAAATTCCTTTCACTCTCATTCTTATAACAAAACAAAACAACCTCAGCCACATTTGGCATGCCCTGCCAAGTCCTTACAGAGCTCTTCACAAGATCACTTCAGACCATAGCTCAAACTACACAGAATTCAGTGATCCACAAATATATCACTTACTTCATTTGCATAAGCTGTTCCCATGTCCTGGAATGTCCTTCAACGTCCTAACCATCTGGCAAAATCCTAGTTATCCTCAAGGCCTGGATCACACATGATCTCACACATCATCTTTTGTGACAAATCTTTTGTAAACAGTCTAGGCCTACTTAACTTTCATGAATAATGAAAAAAACATGAGCTTTGGAGTGACTCAATTTGGATTCAGCCATTGATAGTCAAGAATCATATTTCAATTTTTAAAGTTCTCTGAGTCTCAATTACTTGTCCTCAAGCATAAAAGCAATAATATCAATGGTATTGAGTTGTATTACTGATTAAATAAAAGATGTACAGATTACAAAGTGATCTGTGTAGTTCTTGGTACATAGAATGTAGATAATAGTAAGTATTTTTTGCCCTCACTTATAATGTTTTTCAATATTTTATTATTACTTTTTATAATTTAATTATAATTGTATTATTACATATCTACCACCCTCTTAATACTATGTTCTATTATCTTTTAATTCCTGGATATAGTACTAGGATGGAAACAAAACAGATGTCCTATATATGTTTGATGAGTGTGAATTAATAGATTCCAAGAGATAGCAGTGGAAAGGAGCCGTTTGCCCCTCATAAACACCCACTTTCCTTCTGCTTTAAATTAGAATCTAATTTCCGATGTTTTTCAACATGTATTACATGGACATTTGTATAGACATTTTAATGAAAAAGTCTTAAAAAAGACACTAAAATGACTGTCTATTATAGGATTTACCTTCATCATAAGGACTACTTTAACTGAAAGATATTTTAGGTGCAAATCTCAGCTGGGCAAATAATATCGTCAATCAGTTGCTATCTTCACTCCAAATCCTAAGAAGAAAGCTCCAGTGTCCCCAAAGCCTGTCAATCCAGACCCTGCAAGATGACCACATCACCACAGGAAAGGCTAGCACCCATTTCAGGAAAAGATTTAAATGTTGTCTGCAGTCATTTATTTCTAATTTTTAGTGCCATTTGTTTGTTTCTTTTTTCTCTTTTTGCGGTACACGGGCCTCTCACTGTTGTGGCCTCTCCTGTTGCGGAGCACAGGCTCAGTGGCCGTGGCACATGGGCCCAGCCGCTCTGCGGCATGTGGGATCCTCCCGGACCGGGGCACGAACTCATGTCCCCTGTATCGGCAGGCGGACTCTCAATCATTGTGCCACCAGGGAAGCCGAGGGCTATGTTTGATAATCTTATTTAGTACAGACGCCTAATCGGATAAATATACCTCTGTGTGCGTGTATGTATGTGTGTGTGTATTCTCTGTAGGTAAAACATAAACTCCTATTACTTTGGTTCATTTTATTTTACTCTTGCAGAAAAGTTTTTCTCTAGGAATTTTTGATTTGTGGCAGCAGATATGGCAGCACATAGAGGTCAGGAGATATAAGAAAGAGAGAATCAATGAGATGTGGCAGAATCATGTTTTGCATTTATATTACTAGTAAAGAAATATTGTAGACTATGATAGTATATCTAATAGGGAGGATCTTGAATTAATGTTCTGTTTTCTAAGGGAAAAAATTAAAGGGTTATTTTCTCCAAAACACAGAGGGAATGGATAACGTTAAATTACTAATTTGAAATTGAATTTACATAAGTAAGAAGAGGATATAGACAAATAATTTTTAAATGTTTGTATAATTTTGAGTCTGTGTAAAAAGTCAAGACAAGAGATAACTAATTGAGGAAAAATTTACCTGTGTGCTTTAGGCAGCTTTTAAACCAAAGATAAACTTTTGCATTTCAGCTCCAAACTCTATTCTAAAGCACATGATAACCCATTTGGTAGACTTATCTTGTTTGTTAGAATGCTCACTGAGGCAAGGAATAAAATTATATCCATACGAGGAGATAAGCTTAGTATTAAAATGGAGCATTTACCTTTTCATTTAAATTCTGACCACAAAACTGTTATACTGTTCATCAGAATTTTTTTCAAAGAAAGATGCCTATTTAAATAGATGAAATGTTTAGATCCCTATTTTATAGCTTTTGTTTGAGTCTCATTTCTAAAGTTCTGACACCAGGCATATATGAAATCTAGAAAGTAAGTAACTTGATCATGAACATAAGCAAAATGTGTATACTGGATTGAGTTTTTAAGTTATATGTAGTACCTATCGGCTGCCCGAAGAAACCATGTTGATCATACAATTGGTGACCTTTTGTTTTTCATTCTTTGTGTCAAAGCTGTGTAGGTGTGTGCACGTGCTTGTGTGTCCCTATGTGAGAGAGAGAGAGAGAGAGAGAGAGAGAGGCCATAATCACCTCCCAATCTGTCCAATTAACAGATGAGTCAGTTACAAGGTGAGAATATTACTTACTTTTCTCCTTGGAAAACAAATCTGAAGCTGACATGAGTATGCAGTACCAATTTTATGATGACTATCTCTGAGATCAGAAGGGTAGGCAAAGAGACTATTACTAGAATCAGAGAATATAGCTAACATGTTCCCTTTTTGCCTTCGTTCCGAGAATGCAGCAAATGATGGGCAGCAAAATGTACTTAGATGAATGAGGAAACTATTGTGCCAATTTGAAAATTTTCAGAGTAATGCTACCAAAATGGTAGTGTTTCCGTTATTTGAGCATAACAATTTCCGATTCCAAAGATCATGCACCTAGAGGTTCCCAAGTTCTCCTTTCACACCTAGTTGGCTTATTGCCAAGAGAAAATCTGCAGCTGTTACTGACATTTATTTTAAGATGTTCCCTTGTCTGCTTGTACTCTGCTGCAGTCCTATGACTCAAACTTGAGGAAGATGGAAAGATCAAATTACACCACTCATTTTTGTCTGCCTGAAGTTTTGATCTCCTAACATAACATTTCAAATGTAAAAAATCATTTTTATAACTGGGAAAGGTGAGAATTAAAAAGAGTAGCTCCCTAGGAATAACTCTATCATAGCATGTGTTTTATTATTTTAAAATTTGCTAATTATTTATCTCCCTCACCAAACTAAGAGCTCCTTAAGAGATTGCATTTTGTTCATCTTTTATTCCCAGAGCATTTAATCATGTCTCGCACATAGGAAGGCACTTAATGTATTTTTTCTGAAGAGATCACAAAATTATAGGCCACAATATGCCTATATATTATAGAAAAAAATGTTGATCTCAATTTTTATATTTTTACTTTTAATTTCTAAAATCTTTGCATATTATATAAACTCCAACTAGAAATTAAAATGTATAGTAAACTTAATTGAAGTTTAAGACATTTAAAAAATAAATGATTTCAATTATAATTGTATTACATATTTTATTCCATTCCATTATTTTATATAAGTATAATACTTCTTAATAATTACCCTCAGCTGGGAAACTGATTCCTTAAAATATAAAAATCTAAATTATGTCACCTACGTTTGTGTATATATATGTGTGTGTGTGTGCATATATATGTGTGTATATATGTACAGTAGTATGTCAATGTGTTTGAGATATATCTCTCTATATAGATTATACGTTATAGGTATGTATATAAATTTAAGATTACAGATCTTCCTTGACTTACAACTGGGTTACATCCTGACAAACCCATCATAAATTGAAAATATCTTAAGTCGAATATGCATTTAATATACCCACCCTACTGAACATCATAGCTTAGCCTAGCCTAGGTTAAAATGTGCTCAGAACACTTACATTAGCCTACAGTTGGGCAAAATCATCTAACACAGAGCCTATTTTATAATAAAACATTGACTGTCTCATGTAATTTATTGACTACTCTTCTGAAAGTGAAAAACAGAATGGTCTTCTGGGTACAGAATGGTTTTAAGCGTATGGGTTGTTCACCTTTGTGATCACATGGCTGACTGGGGGCTGTGGCTCGCTGCCACTTCCCAGAATCACAAGAGAGTATGTATGGAACTACCTATGGCCAGTCTGAGAACAGACCAAAATTCAAACCATGAAACATGGTTTCTACTGAACGCTTATTACTTTCACACCATCATAAAGTCAAAAAATTGTTAAGTCAAACCATTGTAAGTAGGGGACATGCTGTAGAGATATATATATATCTATATATAGATTTAAAATTATAGATATCTCAATCCAGGTGCACACAGACATACAGAAATGTTCAACATGCAAATGTTAATTATATATCTTCATTATAGAAATATTAGAGTAATGCTATATCTGAGGACTAAAATGTCAGAGTTAGAGCTGATTGATATTTCATATAGGATTATTCCTTTAAAAAAATCAAAAACCTTATTTAAGTCAAAGTCGCTAAGACACTGACACCGTAGTTGCAAAGAACAGAAAATGTATGTGTGTGTATGTGTATGTGTGTGTATGTGTGTGCGCACATATGGGGAAGACTTTTCTTTTAGAATCCAGAAACACATGGTTCTAAAAACACAGGCCACTTATGGCACCATAATATTCTTTTAATATGACCAGATACTTTCTGAAGTGAATGGATAAAGGGAAAAAAACTATTTCCTAATCAATCGTCTCCATCAACAAAGCCTATGTGTGTACATTTGCACTTGAACAAGAATTGAATGTTAGATAGTATTCCTATTTTTTAATAATTATATTTTAGCATTTATTTCGTAGAAAAAAGTTCTTTAAGACATAAAGAATTTAAGAATTCAATTTTTGTGGAGAATGTAATTTCTGAATTCTAATTTTTCCTGTGAACATGGAGTATTATCCAGAAAATGTTAATTGATCACTTAATAAAACTAACACCTTTTTCTAATTCATCTAATGTAAGAAAATCTCTATTTTACTTTCTCTGCTCTGGATCTCTAGTATTTACATTGCTCACAAAACAAAGTGTCACTTCATTTGGTGTGGACTAATTGCTAAAAAGCCTTTGCAGTTAGTTTACAGCATTACATGTTGTGTTTTATGGTACATAATGGGACTTTTTAAGGGTAATTTACTCTTTGCCTCTATTGCAGCAACAAATAGTCACAAAACATTTTGCAGCATGCTGGCACCTGCACAAGGCTGTGACTTATGAATATGCTAATGAGACTGCATCCAGAACTGGCAGAAATTCAGGCCTCACACACAATTAAGGTTCTGGCAGCCCTCAATGCTATGATACCAAGCCTGACAAGAAATATTTAGGTTAATTAATACAAGGTATGGCTTCTTACATTTGGAATGTAAAACACCTTTAATATTACAACTATTTGGGAATCAAGATGTTTTACTTATTGCAATGTTCTTTTCACTGTTATTGTTGGAATTCTTAACATAGATTTTAATAATTATTTTGTACTACTTAATTCTGTTAAGTCCTGGAAAGATTATTTTCTCTACAAAGTTTGTTTTATAAATAATGCCTGCAATGATTTTATTCCTTGTTACAAAGCAACGTTAGATGCCAGAATCTGTTTCCCTAATATTTTCAGAAAAAAAGATTTCTACTGTTTTACCTAATGTATAGTACCTTCGCTTTCTAAAGCCGCAGGTAGCTCAGCTTAGAAAGCAGTTCTTTCCTTCAATAATATAGCAAGGGCCTAGATTTTCCGTTTCTGCTGAACGAAGAGACTTCTTGTAGATCTTTTAAGTGTTTATTAGTGTTGGAAGCTTCTTCCAAATGTAAAAGCACATAAATATTCAAAAGTTTACCACAATGTGTTACCTCTCTTTAATGACTGAATTAAGAATGATTCTGCAAAAGCAAAGCTGACACAAAATAAAAAAGGCCTGCCTGGAGCCAAATCATATTAAACCCAGAGTTTTTTACTCCATCATGTGTGGAGTTCCATAGAATGCTTAGTAGGTCTTTGGTTTCTTATTCGTTTGTTTTGTTCCGTTAATCATAAATTTGCATATGTTTATTTTTAACCTTAATATTTCTCTATGCATCTCTGAAAAATCACTGTCAACTGCAGAGAAAAAAACCAAATATACTAACCCGACAGATGGCCCCAGATGAATTTCCTTCTTTCACTCTAATACACAGTCATCATTCTTGAGATTGGTCATCCTTTTTCCTTTTCTACTCAAACATGACTGAGAATACCACCAACTATCATCAGAAATAGTGATTTTAGCTCCCCAAACTGCAATTCTCATGGGAGCCAAGGTAGAATGATTGGTGTTTTCAGAATCTGAATCAAAGTGTAGTTTGAAAAGGCAACTCTGATCCTCTCCTTTCTTATTCCTGCCCTGGTCCCTGTTAACTGAGCATCTTTGATACAGTATATGGAACAAAAATACAGAACTTATATATTGTGGATAAGAAGGGTAGATCTTCATCCTGTTTCTGTGGCAACTCAGGGGCATAATTAGTGACAAAGTTAAAGGCATATTTTTGGCTGTGCATGCATGAAACTTCAAAGCTGTACTTAATGGAACACGTATTTCTGACTTATTATCAAACTAGTACTTCTTATGGCAAGAAGTTTTTTTAATTGCAAACTTTTTTCTCCTATTTGTTATATTCAACAAATATGTAATAAAAACTTCCATTTCTACTATGAATACAGCACAAAGATTTAACAAGCTTTTCCTATCTTCTGAAAGGCCTCTCAATAAGATATTTATTACCTGCGTGAAGAGGTGAGCATTCCAAGATCTAAGGTCTGTCTTTGAACCTTGTAGTCTAAGACATTTACTGTTGGCTACAAATGTTAGAATGGCCTATCTGTATTGGAGATTTTCTCAGAAAAACTTCCATTTTTTAAAGTAACTCACAGATATGTCCTCAGTAATAGTTCTGGAATTCCATGTGATAATACATCCCAAAAGTTATACCAGAGATGACACTGAAAGAAGGCATTGCTTGGTAACTGTTGTGGGTTGAATTGTGTTCCCCAAAAGATATATTGTGGTCTTTGCTCCTTATATCTGTGAATGTGACCTTATTTGGAAATAGGGTCTTTGCAGATGTAATTAATTTAAGACGAAGTCATACAGAAGTAGGGTGGGCCCTTAATCCAATATGACAGTTGTCTTTATATAAACAGGTAAGAGACATGTACAAGGAGAACATCATGTAGTGACAGATTCAGAGATTGTGGTAATGCAGCTTCAAGACAAGGAACCACCAGAAGCTAGGGAGAGGCAAAGAAAGATTATACCCAGTCTCAGCGGGACCAAGCCCGCTAACACCTTGATTTCAAACTTCTAGTCTCTAGACTGTGAGGTAATTTTTTTTTTTTAAGCCACCTGTGTAAGGTGCTTTGTCACAGCAGCCCTTAGGAAACTACTACAGTAACAAAGCTGACGTCCAGCCAGTATCCGCCAGTGTGACCATGGCTGTTGTCTGTAGCTGGTATTATTCAAATTAAATGTAGCACTCACTGGTTGGTGCCCAAGCTACACTGGTTATTAATTACTTTGAAAATTCCTTCATTTTGTGAGTAGGGGGATCAGAATAACAAAAATGGTTGAGAAATTTAATTATGCATGAATGTGGAAGCCCACAGCTAAGGATTCTTCCCAGACAGTTGAAGGGCAAATGCCAAATTTTGCTGCTAAGGCTTTACTTTTGAGTTTTTAAAATTTCCTCTATTGACTAATGATGTATTTCTCTATTAAATACATTTAACAGATTTCCTACTATCAGATGAGCCTCTGCACTGGCCTACTTTATAAAGATCCTACAGGTTTAATGTCCTGAGGTCATTCTTATCTCCCTCTTTCCCATATAGGCATCTCATCCTCAGGAAAAGTAACATGAAAGCCACCAGGTGCCAATAATTGATATTAATTCTGAACCTAGGCCAAGTCAGTGTTTAGAATTTTCTTCAGACAACTGAGAAGCTCTAGATTAACCTAAGGTTTTATTAATCTTGAGTTAAGTCTTTACTAATCTTAAACACCATTAAGTTCAATCAGCTATTACTGGTATTTTACAGAATGCTTGGGATTAGGCATGGCATATATTCCCTGCCCTTTGAGAACATAAAAATGAGAGGGTCAAGTGGTGATAGGACTTTGGAAGTGAGATGCATAAGGTGAATATGTAACCCAGTCTTAGGGTTACTAAAAGCCTCCTGGTGAACGGAATATCTGAACTAAGCCTTAGAGGATAAATGAAAGTAAGGCAGTCAAAATATGTAGATAAGGAATTGTAGGCATATGTAATGTATCCCCTCTGCCCCAAATTAATGTAAATGAGTAATGTTATAATTGGATTTGGAGTCAGGGGATAGCAAGAGAGATGAGACTGGTAGTACTGGAGAGGACAAAATCATGACAAGATCACGAAGGGTTTATAGGCATTGGTGAAGCTTGGCTTTATCCTTTGTGGGTCTGGAAGACAAGGCATTTAAGCAGAGCACCATTGTGCTTTCACTTCCATTTAAAATAAAACGGTTGGTGACATGGGAAACAGATTTAAAGACCAAAAGCTTGTAGGCATTAGGTACAGTTAAGAAATTGTCATGGCGCTAGAGAAAAGACACTGTAAGTCTCTGAATTAGGACAATAGTGAATGAAAGGAAAAGACTGATATTTAAAAAGTGAGTTTTACCTTCTAAAAAACAAAGAACTAATGTGTATAATGAATACCTATGTTATAAATACCTATATTCATATATCTGAATACATATTTGCTTTCTCAATATGTAAAAGTATATAGTCACTCTAATAATTTTGAATGTTATAAAAATGGCAAACAACCTAAATGCCCATTCTTAGGATGAATTATTATGTGGATTTTTAAGAGAATGAGTTAGGAAACATATATATATATATATATATATATATATATATATATATATATATGTCACATAAAGATTTGCATTTTAAATGTAAATGATAAATGAAATTTTCCAGGCATTATAAATATTATTTGAGTTTCTTAAGATAATAACAGTTATATATTTATAAATGTGTAGCAAATGAAAATGAGGATATGCTATAATCTTAATGTTTAGCCTTGAGAGATGGGATTATAGGTGTATTTCTTTTCTTAGGTTATTTATTTCTATATTGTGTGTTTTTTCCAAGTGGCTTGCTTTGATATTATCTTTTAGAAAATGTATGCTGTGTAAAACAGACATTTAAAGGACATAGTTTTGTAGGACTTGTGAATAATTGGTTTAGGGAATGGTAGACAAGGAAGCGTCAAGATAAATTATCTATCTTTTTTAAAAGCAAGTTCTTAGGATGGTTTTAAGTACCACCAGTTGAGTGGGGAATTGCAAAGGAAGAATATTTTTTGTTCGTTTGATTTCTGGAGTAGGGAGAGAGAGTGATTTATTTATTTATTTTTACATCAAGTGTTTGATGTATTACTAGCATATGCAGGGGAAGATTTCAAGGAATTTGGAACTGGAGATATAGACTAGGGCTCAATAATGTACAGCATAGTAGTAGTCAAAGATTATAATTTGAAAACAAGTTATAATATAAAGTTATGCCAGTTTAGGAGTCAATGTGTTCACTCAGGGAGAAGACATGTTAACAAGAGAAACCAGACCCTGAGGAAAGGTTTTCTGGTATAAATAATAGAAGTTTGAGCCAAAGTGGACATAGACACCATCTAAAGCAACAACTTTCTTGTTTTCCAGCAAAGAAATTGAAGATCCAGAGGGAATGACTCACCAAAAGTCACTCAGTTAATTAGAGGCAGAACCAGGATAAGCAAGCCAGGCAATTCTGCAGATTCTCAGTTCTTGTGTTTCTTTCTGTGTGCTTCCAGATGAGCTTGACTTCCAATTTTATAGCATTTTGCCATTTTGCAAACTCTTATGTATACAAGATCTATTTTGAACTTCACAGCAATTGTCAAGTTCAAAGGGCAGATGCTTAGTCCAACTTTAGAGCTAATACAAGGTTCAGTAACTTTGAAAAAGTTGAGTGTTTGGCAACCGACAGAGCCAGAAATTTGAACCAAGGTTTTCTGCAGACAATTCTGGTGCTCTTTCCACACCATCAATCACATAAAAATAATCTTCAGTTTACTCACATAGCCCTCAGCTCACATCTATCATCCCAGGATTTGAAAGGACAGAAGACTGAGTGTTCATTCTAGTTATGTTCTTGTTTGAATTCATTCTATACATAGGCCCTTTCCTTCTACTTGAAATATATGAATAAACTTAAATTTTAGTTATAAAGACCTAGATGAAAAAAAATTTATTTTAATTAGCTCATAAAGAAAATAATATATGAAAATTTTAGTTTGTAGGCATCTCTGATGTTTATTTTTCACAACTAGAAATTCTACAATTGAAGACATGTTAAAGAAACGTGCTTTTATGAGTGTACACTTAATTCTTTAATCTACCTTCTTTATTATTTTTATCTCCCCCTTTTTTCAAAGATTTACCCTTGTGAAGTTGGGCAAGTGTCTTACCTGTACTTGAAATCCTGAAAATTTTTCTGCTTATTAGGAAGTTGGTTTTAGTCATTTATAGGTTAATAATGTTCATCTATTAGAACTTTCAAGGGAGTTGTTTCTTCAGAAGTCAATTATTTGGCCCTTTACCCCTCTTCTTCAGTAAACTTTCCAACTGCTGTGCAATGGCACAACAGCGTCTTTGTCAGCTGCTAAGAGGAGCTATTTGTCAATTGTTTTGCTTCAAGGACTGCCTCCTTTGTTGATGTTCTTCCACAGATTCAAAAAGTAGTTCAACAAAGAGGAAAACTAAAAAAAAATATGAAAATTTTCATTCATAGAGTATTTTTTGAGAGGAAAAGTTTTCAGGTTGCATTATTTAAAAACTTATTTTTCTTCATTGATAAGCGAAGGTTAACTCTTTTTGTTCTTTCATTGGCAACAGAAAAATAAGAGACACTTCAAAAATAGAAACATTATAAGAATGGAGATGAATAGCCAGCCTAGGATTGGTGAGTTGGCAGCGTTACACATGAGGCAAAATACAATATGAGATTTGCTATTACAAAGACAAAAACGGACACAGTATTTCCACTGTGATCTCTGATGATATTAGGTGAGAAATGGGTTGCTATTTAATACTGTAGAACTTTAAAAGTTGAAGGGATTGTAGATATCATCTAAAATGGTCTGTTCCTTTCATAGGTGAGGTAATTGCAGCCCAGGGAAATGAAGAGATTCCCAGATTCTAGAACAAGTGCCAATAGAGAACAGAGAGTAAATATAGCATGCTATTGTGGCAGGCAGCTTGGCACTACCAGGGGCTGGTGTCTTTGTTTTCCCCATAGGTTTTCATTGGTTGAGAGATGAGCCATCTCCTTCATGCAATGCCATATGGGGAGAATTGTGAGGAGAAGACTGATGGGTTATGCATTTTTTAACTCATTTCTATCTCTGTGTAATTGAAATAGGTAAATTTTATTTCTATACATTTATTTCCTTCAGTCTCTTACTGTTCACAGATCCCTGATGAAGTGTTACTTACTATAACATGCAATTTACACAACATTATTTAGACTACCCATTACTTTCCTTTTCCCTTTTGTGCCTCTGAATGAATGCATAAACTAATAAAAATGATATAAAATAGATTTTTTTTACCATCTTTATTGGGTTAGCTTTGTAGTACAGACTGAAGTCAGGGAGCCTGATTCCTCCAGCTCCTTTTTTCGTTCTCAAGATTGCTTTGGCTATTCGGGGTCTTTTGTGTTTTAAAAATTATCTCCAAGTAGGAATTAGTAGACTACATTTCATGAACAAACTTTGACCTGCTGTATGTCTTTTTAATAAAGTTTCATTGGAACACAGAAACGTTTGTGGATTTGGATGTGATAAAATAGTGCCAGGTGCATACGATTTTTCACCTACTATATAAAGTAAGTTTCAAAATGAGAGAAAGAGGCTGGTCTTTAGGAGGCCCAGAGCGGTTTCCATTGGGTGAAAAAAATATTCTTTTTGTAGTTTTATCTTTATAATTTAATTTTATTTTTGCATTGGTTCTTTAGATGAATCAGAAGAGGCAAAATGACTTACATGATCCAACATGTTGAAAGATGCTAGGAAAAACTCTCTCAGAATAAGAAGGCACATTTCCTAACAAAATAAAACAGTTTGTTGAAAACATAATTAACCTTGAATCACTATATTCTTTGAGAATATGACAGTTTGTGCCTTGTGAAAACATTTCTTTTTTTATATTCAGTGCTGAAAGTTTTTTGCATCCCTCAGGGCACTTCTGCAGTAATGGATAGTAAGTAGAGGATTTCTTCCTTATGTTTCATGCTGGTGTCGGCATTCACTAGGAGAAGGGCCCACCAAGTGGGATAGTAACAAATACCATGTAGGAATTTCAAACTCTGATGTCTATATGTGAAATGTCAGCGATAATCAACAGCTATTTCATCTCAAACAGATTTTTCACAATGCATTTTCAGAGAATTAAATACATTAAAGTACTGTCATATGCACTAAATATTTGTTTGGCATTTGCCTAATCATATTCAATTCAGAACATCATAGAATATTCATGTGGAAGAATCTTATGCTTTTTATTAAAGCATTGTTTATAGATGATGAAACGTAGAGCCAGTTTGGAAATGATATATTGAATCCTGAAGTTTAAGGGAAACAAAATGGGAGATTTAGTTAGTCTTCTTATACATGCAGAGCAACAGAATGTACAAATATTGGACAGTGGTTGTCAAATTGGATTTCCTGGAGCTCTGGGGTTTCAGGGATGTTTATATACAGTTATACAGGAGCTCATGTTCATCTCTGCTACCTTAACAAGAACACACCCTTATAAAAGTCTGTTTGATATTAGATTCTGTATAATATTTCATTTGAAAACTCAGACTTTACCATGAAAAAATGTGTGAATGCTACTGCTATAGGTTATTGAACAAGATCACTTAATGAAGAAAATAGTAACAATGTCAGAATTTACTGTTCATTGACCTCCTTACTTTTTAGCCTAAACAGATCTTTACAGTTATATTGAACCGTATGAGAGTGGTTTAGCCAATGTCTCAGTGACCCGGTCTGCTAATTAGCAATGTAACGTGTGAGAAAGTATATTCATACTCCCAGAGTAAATGCAAAAATAATAATGAGACCTTTATTATAAGGACAAAAATAGACTTGAAGATCTTTGACAGATTTTTATGAGTTATAAACCAAGTCATATAATTCAACCTTTTCATTTTATAGATAAAGATATTAAAATTTAAGAATTCTCAAAATTACTGGCAGAACGAGGGCTAGAACATAGGCTCATGACCACCTTCATAAGGTTTACAGTAGAAAGCAAATTAGATTAGGACTCAGAAAATCTGGTTTGATGTTTAATAGCTCTCTAACTTTCAGCTGTTAATACTTGACTCTTCTGAGCATCAATTCAATCATCGCTAGCATGGGTAATTCCCAATTATAGCATGGTGTTTTGTAAGAATGACATGAGATGTTCTATATATGACATCCTAGGTAAACTTGAGTTACCATTATTAGGATAAGTTGAAATAATACGTAATTGCCAATATCTGACTTTTTACCTATGAATACAGCAGTTCCATATGTTTTGACTTAATATTATCATGGATACTATTAAACTACAAATGAATTCTATTTTAAAATTTTATTTTTATCTTAACTGCAGAGCATCAATTTAATTGTATGCTTCTTTTCAGGGTTCATTATTTTTCTTAATCCTATCTAAGCCATCATCTTT
>NW_020174917.1:4589216-4600375 GCF_003031525.2 Neophocaena asiaeorientalis asiaeorientalis | reverse complement strand
TTTTGCGGTACACGGGCCTCTCACTGCTGTGGCCTCTCCCTTTGTGGAGCACAGGCTCCGGACTCGCAGGCTCAGTGGCCATGGCTCACAGGCCCAGCTGCTCGGCGGCATGTGGGATCTTCCCGGACCAGGACACACGAACCTGAGTCCCCTGCATTGGCAGATGTACTCTCAACAACTGCGCCACCAAGGAAGCCCTATAATCATTTCTTAACATCCCATTCCTTACTCTCTTACCTCTTCCATCACAAGCACCCATTTTAGTATATTTCAAATATTTCCTTTTATTTGCACGTGTCTTTAAAATTTTTAAATTGCCATAATTCTATTGTAATTCTTTGCAAGATATTAAATTTATAATTTAACTCATTAGTAAACAACATACTTTGGATTACCTTTTATTCTCAGAGGAAAAATGACATTTTGCTTCTCTAAAGTGTTAAGTATGTATGACAAGAGTATAGAATTAATCGTAAGAGCCAAAGAGGGCATAACTATCACTGAAATGTGGGCATAATTGACATCCTTTAGATATGTTGCTTCAATTCTGCTTGGCCTTCACGCAGGCTATATTTTCCAAATATTCTCCCCTTTTCTTTGTTGTTTTCTGCTTTAAACACTCAAATACACATGAATGTGTGAGCATGCACACACATTCATGAACACACACACAAACACACAGAGGGAGAAAAAAGAGAAATGAAGAAAGCCTGAGACACAGAAAAGAAAAACTGACCTACTTTTTCCCAGGCCTTACTGAAATACCTAGGTGACAGTGAGCTGGCTAGTAACTAGAATTTTCCAGTCCTGCAATTAATCATTGTCAGGTCATCGGGTTCATTTTGAAAACTCTTGGAAAACACTAAAAGTTTACCAAAATTGAAAAAAAAATATATATGTAAATATATATATATCCTAAATACATATATAGAAATAATTTACCCATTTCAATTTTAAGTCATAACTGAAAACAATTTTAAATAAATATGTGATTTTAAAAAATGAAACACAAGCTATCATTAAATACTGTTGTTATTTAGTTTCACTGGAGTCTTGTGGAAACAACTTTCTGACCTGATTTTAAATCCCAAATCAGCCATTTACTTGTTTAATAATCTTTGGGGACATCACTTTCTATTTGGGTAAATATACAATGTTGATTTTATGAGAATATGCAACTGAAACATTTAAATAAATGACAGGCTTTATGATTTTGAACTGTGGGAATCCATGGCGATGTTTCTGTTCTATTGGGAAGGATGAGAAAGTCCCTCAACAACTTTTAACACTGCCTTTTTAATGGCATTTTTGAAATGCAAGTGAAAGGTTGAGGTGAAGAAGCCAGAACCACTGACTTTCCACTGATCTTTAAAGGGTAAAGGACAGGAAGAATATGAGCAACAAAATTATTTTCTTGAAGATATAATTTGTGAATGTTTTACTTGTAGGTGACAAGGAAGAGAAAATGATAAGATTTGAATAATATCTAAGGAGGTAGTGAGATACTAGTGAAACCACAGAGATGGTGAATTAAGATTGGAAAACTCAAGATAGTATATTTTAAATCAAGCTTGCATTTTTTTCCAGTCCGTATTTCATTGAATTAGTCTCTCCTTAGTCTCTGCTATATTGAGAGAAAAAGGTTTGCAGTATTTAAATATCCCAGTAATCCTTTGAACCAACTAAGGTGAATTCCCAATGATTTTACCACCATTTTATTCTCCCTCATCCCAATTTGTATACTCTTTTTCTTTCTTATGTTAAATTCCCCGGTCAGTGTTTGTCATCAATCTTTTTTTAAACGCCTCAATGCTCTTTAGCTGATTTTTTTGGCAAAGCCATGATTTCAATTAAATCCAATTCTCCACCCAGGCTGCACCTGCTGACTATAGCTGGAGAAGATATATCACAAGACTGCTGACTAAATTCCTATAAATGAACCTCATATTGTCCCTTAACACTCACCAGCAGTTATATTTATTTCTTTATTTCACATACCCTCTCATCCTCCTAAGTCATTAATTATTATCTCCTCTCTCATTCTCAGTCTCAGTGGATGACTTTAAGAATTTCATTGAGAATGTAAATAACTGCCCCACATCAACCTTTCACAGTATCTTTAAAAGTATGTACTTTGCCTTCTTTCCTCCTGCTGTAGACAGCTGGCCTTCATTACTGAGGCTAATCCCTACCTGGCATCAACACATACACAAGTGCTTCTATTTTAGATCCCATTGCCTCTAGCCTACCCAAGGACCTATCTACAGCAATAATTATCTCTATACAGCACTATTGAAGTTTTTTCTCCAGATCATTCTATTAGCATTAATATAGCCTATAATTCCTTCCACCTTAAAAAAAAAACCTCCTGTTTCCACTTACCCCATTTGCTATGGTATTGTTTCTCCCCTGTTAGAGCAACTCCTTGAAAGAATTTACCATTAGCCATTTCCCATCTCTCTTTAACCCACTTGAATCAGTTTTTTACTTCCATTTTTACAAATGAACTGTTCCAGGTCATGAAAGGCATCCACATTGTGTAGTCCTATGGTCAATTCTCTGTCCAATTCTTATTAGCATTTCACAAGCATTTCCCCTGTTAATCACTCCTCCTCTTTGAGCCGTTTTCTTCAGTTAACTGCTTAGTCATAATATTATGCTGGTTTCTCCCCACCTCATTGCTTCTTAATTTTCTTTTTACCCCTTTGTTCATCTCTGTCCTGACCTTTTAACTTTGGATTGCCTGGGCTTTAATCTACCCTCTCTCCTTTATTTATAGTCACTTCCTTGTTTATCTCACCTGGTCCTGTGATGTTAAATATCATGTGTATGTTAATGATTCTCAAATTACACATCCAGTATAGACTTCTACAGCAAATCATTGACCAGCTTTCAACAGGTTTCCACTTGGTTACTTTCTAGATATCCCCATGCATAAAATTGAACTCTTAACTTTCTCCCCCTTACCTACACTACTTTCAAGTTTCTCATATCAATTAGTAGATATTCCTTCCTTTACAGTTACACAGCTTAAAAACCTTGGAGTCATTCTTTACTGCACTCTTTTTCTTACATTCCACATTTAATCTCTCAGACAATATCAGTGACTATACTTTCAAAATATATCTAGTTTTCTCTTCCACTAAGGATACCATACTTTCTCCCTTGCTACTTTTTTTTTTTTTTTTTTTTCTTTTTGTGGTATGCGGGCTTCTCGCTGCTGTGGCCTCTCCCGTTGTGGAGCACAGGCTCTGGACGCGCAGGCTCAGCGGCCATGGCTCACGAGCCCAGCCGCTCCACGGCATGTGGGATCCTCCCGGACCGGGGCACGAACCCACGTCCCCTGCATCAGCAGGCGGACTCTCAACCACTGCGCCACCAGGGAAGCCCCCTTTGCTACTTTTAATGTTCCTTCCAATGAGGTCCACCCTGACCACCTTATCAAAAATTGACTCACAGACCAATTCTTATCAGTCTCCTTATCCTACTGTATTTTTCACAGATATAGTCACCTCCTAAAATAAAATATACATGGTTCATTGATTTCTTGATTCCATTTAGCCATGCCATTTCTTGATGGCATTTTAGTGCCATTATTTTACTACCAGATTATAAGCTGCATGAGGACATGGATTTATTTGCTTGTTTTATTTATTTCCATATCTCTGATTCATAGTAGTATGTGTTTACTAATATTTGGTGAATAAATAAATGAATGATCCATAAAAAAAAATCTAAAATATTTCTTAAAATAATTGTTTGGAGAAAATAACTAAAGCAATGTCCCACACATATCCTAAATAAAGCTCACCTTTTTTTTATTTTTTGAATTTTATTTTATTTATTTTTTTATACAGCAGTTTCTTATTAGTTATCCATTTTATATATATTAGTGTATATATGTCAATCCCAATCTCCCAATTCACCTTTTCTTTTAAGTATTCTCTTTGGTGTCTCCAAGAAAATAAAACTGGTCTGATTTTCTTTTATGTTTTTAGAGTCAGGTGTTATTTAAATTTTATTTAATTGTAAAAATTTATCATTTTTAATTTTCAAATGATGGTAAAATACGAAATTCCCAAGGAGCAGCTACACTGAAATATAATTAATGTCTTCAGTTTTAAAATCATTGAATCTTAAATACTGAAGATGTAACGCCTATCAATTTGAGCTAATGATAAAGATTACACTTTGAGCTAATGAAGTTAGCATTCCATTTGCCCCAGAATCTTTTGGGGTAAACAGGTTTTAATCAAATTTGAAACTCAGGAGAGGCTCAGATAGAAGTTAGATTAACATTTTTCAAATTGTCATTGTTTTGTTTGTTTTTGGTTATTAAGCCAAACAGTTCTGTAATTCAACTTTCAAAAGGCTTAGAAAATAAAAAGTAAGAAATCCTTTTTCCCTGGTCGTCCATTAGACACCCAGTTCATTTCCTAGGGGGCAAGAATGTAACACGTTCCTGTATATCCCTTGCATATTTAACTAGATGTTTAAGCAAATATGTATATGTATTCTTCCACCTGACCCCTTTCTAAACATAGATGGCTGCACACTACAGACATTGTTCCACATCTTGCTTTTTTCACTTGGCCGTATGTTATGGAGACTGTTCCCCAATAACATATAAAAAAGGATCGTCATGCCTTTAATGAGATATTATACTTTGTACATATGTGTGTATAAATATAGACACAGGCACACACACGCTGTAATTTATTTGATGTGTCAGTTAGGGAAATTCATATTATTTCCAGATTTTCTGCCATAAGAAAATACTACAGTAAATAATCATATATTTCTCACATGAGGAAATATATTTATATAGAAAAAGTTCTATAAGTAAAATTGTTGGATTCAAGAGAATGGCATTTATCATTTTAATAAAGATTTCCAAAAGTTGCCCATAGAATACTTATTCTATCTATATTGCAACAGCATTGTATGAGAGTGCTGGTTTAACCATACTCTTGTTTGGAAGGTTTTAATAATAATAACGATGATGATGAGTACATTAAAATAAAAGTGTCTATATGAGTAGAATTGGTTGCCTGACAAGGCTAGAAATATAAGTTGAAGAGAGATCAAGGAAAAAAAAATTTTTCCCCAGATAAAAGGTAAATTCTTAGTCAGGGATTTTGTATCTCATTGCTGACGCTAGTATAATGCCAGAAGCATGATAGAAGCACAATGATTGTTATTATCATGAACTGAAGTAAATATAAAACTAAAGAACATGATTCAACTTCAGGAGACATAGAAGTACACTCCTAATTTCATATAAAAACAATGAATTTGAAACCTGATTAGGATCTCACGTATATGTTGAGAGGCTAGCAAAATGGCAGTTACAGATAGTCATTGACAACTTAATTACAGCCACCTGCGTAATCTGACAGCGGCTCTTGACAGCACGCACTAAGGAGAGAAGAGAATCGCTAGTGACTGAAGTCCCTGCAGGATTTGAAAAATTCACAGAAATTGTCAGGGCAGGCCAGCAGTAATTACCAGAGGACGCTCCTCCGAACTAAGTAGGCTGTACAGATGTAACCGGGTACAGCAAAATATCAATGGTTGGTGGTCTCATTTAATAGATTTTGAAAAGGACAGCCCCTTAAGTTTATCAGCTCCTTAAATCAGGCAGCTTTGAGATGGTGTATACCTTTGTAATAAAGCAAGTTACATTGTATCTGCTTCTGTTTTTCTCTTATTGGGTTCGGTAGTTTGACTGTTAGTGCTGGTTTCTTAGTCTACTATCACTGTCATAGTTGTATCCTGTGAATTTAAGTTCCCCAGGCATTTTCAAAAGAAAAAAAAAGGATAATTTTAATTTGCTGCATTAACTGTATATGAGGTCACTTTTCTATTGCAGAAATATTGGTTTACCTAAGGGAAAACTCCACTGCAATAAGGATAACATAAGCCCTGCGTACACACTTGAGAAACTGTAAAATATCTGAGACAACAAAAGGGCAATATAATTGCAAAATATTATTATTACACAGGTATTTCAATTTAGCAACTGTATGAGTAATATCAGTTTTGATAGAGCATTAACTTTTTGTTGATTTTACTTCCTTTGATGTAATTAAGATATAGACTTTAATTCAGGATCCAAACAATAAAAAACATAACATAAAATACAAAAAGAAGTTAAAAATGTATAAATACGTATGTTGATACAAGTTACTTTAACAGTGGATTCTTCAGTGTAGTAAACGTAACATTTAATTATTTTTATCATTAGTTATAGTAGTAGTATATGCAAAGTTGAAAAGTTATCTTTATTTTTTAAGGTTAATGATATCATTAAGTTAATTTTGGTTTTCTAAAGGATCCTATGTATACGTAACAGTAGATTTCTTCTTCCTGTGCAGTCCTAGTACCTCAGCTTAAGAATCTCATTGTTCTTAGCAGGATCATTTGGAAATAATGGTAACAGCCATTATGAAATTTCAGTGAAGATGACTGAATGGGTATTACTAGTCCTCTTTGCTGAAAGTAAAAAGAAATTAACTTAAAAGGGGTTATATCCACGTCTAAGAAATGATGGGTAGTAAGATTTAGCAGTAACACTTAGGGAACCTTTACTACCTGCTAGACACTGGCATTATTGAGTCATTTAATCCCTGTAAGCATCTTATGGGATAGGTACTACTATTATCATCAGTGTTTTACTGATGAGAAAGCTAAGGCACAGAAATGTTAAGCAACTTCCCCAAGGTCCTACAAAAGCATGTGATGGAGCTGGGCCTTGAATACAAGTAGAATCTGGCTTCAGAGTCTGCACAATGTTTAAAGGGAGAGTGTAACAACACCAAGCTTTCATGGATTCGTTTTCTGAAATATCTTTGTTACTGGGAAAACTGGAGCACTTTCCCCATTAAAGTCCCTTCTGTTCATCTCAGTTTTAAAGTTCCTGTCAAATTTGGAAGAAATTATGTTCAGAATCACAGTATTTTACTACAATTTCAGTAAAAATAGCCAAAATAAGCCCTCGATTTTAATGGTAGCTAAGCATTGTTCAATTTTTAAAAGTAATAATGCAGATATTTTACACTAAAATGTGAATGTTTCACTTGAATGAGATAAAGAGAGGAAGATCACATTAATCTAAGCAAATACAATTCCACTAATGTCTCTATTATGCTTATATTTTAGATAAAGTGGAATTTATGACCTAAACTATTCTGATAATCATCCATATTTTTCACTAGGAGACTAATAGCTTGATAACTTTTAAGCTTATCATTTATCTCCTTAATATTGTTACCCTTAAGTAAGGCTTTCTATCAGAAATATAATACTCTGGCACCAATATTCAGTACACATGATAGAATGTTCATTGTATTTCATGTATGCGATGTTCTTGAACAATACCTATAGGATTCCCATAACCTAAAATAATTCAGCGGGAAATAGGTTTTAATGCTGTAATTAAATGTGCTTTAAAATACTGTATACAAATACATTGCATCTAGAAATTTTGTATGTCTCTGATAAATATTAGATGACCCAATATTATTGTATATTTAGCATTTTAGACGTACAATTGGTATAGATAAAACTAGGGTTTTGATTGATTTGGGTTCAGAAGATTTGGTTACTAAATATGTCTGTTATTGTCTGTATGTCTTAAACAAAACACAATAATCCCTAAGACTGTTAGAGAGGTTAATAATTTCCTCACTATTATTTCTGTAATACCACAGATATGATAAGCTTCCTGTGAATATTAAGTGAGGTGGCATCCTAGAGCATGCCTAGAACAATGACAGCATAATAGTAGAGGTTCAGAAAATATTTGGTGAATCTGAATGCAGAATAAAGGAATCTGAGACACTAACAGTGACTGACTTTTGCCTGCTTCATAAATTTGTCTAGGAGATTTATATATACATGTGTATATGTGTATATGTGTGTGTGTGTATGTACTTGCTTCATGCAGAAAGGTTTATTGTAAAATATTTTGATAAGTTCATTGAAAAATTATATGGTCTAGGCACCAGTCCCATTTTTGAAAATAATTTGCTTAGAGACTAACCTTTCAATTTCTTAGTGGAAACAAGTATTTTCAACTAGAGTGATGAACAGCCAACATCTTTTAATATTTTCAATTCCATGTTTCCTTTTTTCCTGATATATGGATATTATGTTACCAGAGGAGAGTTAACTGTATGATGTAATCCAAAAGACATTTTCTTTAATCTATTTAGCCTGGGAAGCAGTGAAGAATAGGGGCAAAAAGGCAAAACAAAACAAAACAGTGAACAGCAGGGAGGGAGCGCAGTCAATGAGATTAAACCAGATTTAGTTAATCTGTAAAGTGAATTGTTTAACCCTATCATTGAGAACTGCCCATTAATTTTTAAAACCTGAAGTGCAGAGGAGATTAGATATATCACAAACTCAGAATGTTAGGTGAATGTAATTGTATTCATCCACATAGTAATTTATCTTAGTAACTCAGGAAATTGTAGTATTTACAGTTTTAGGTGGCTTTTGAAAGGAGAAGGTAACTGAATTAGATTTTAGTTGAAATGGTTCGCATGTATCTCATGGAGAAGATTCTAGAGGGTGGAAAAGTGATGGAATATATTTAGATATCAAAAGCTATCAGAAAATATGCATTAATAAGTAAACTCAAAATCTAACTTTAAAATGAATTTTTTTCATTAATCTTTCCACATGGCCCACTATACAAATGTATACTATTATATATAACAAGTCTTCGCTATACATTAAACAAATACCTACTGTTTTCTGTACTTGTGGCCTCTTGAACTCTGAAATGAGTAGACTTTTAGGTAGCAGTAGTATTTGAATTATGTTTGTACTCTTTTGAAAAATTAATGAAATAAAATTTCTATTTATCTCAAACTTTTTTTTTAGTGGTATAACTAGAGTTGTTTTAAAAGAAACCCAGGGCTTCCCTGGTGGCGCAGTGGTTGAGAGTCCGCCTGCCGATGCAGGGGACGCGGGTTCGTGCCCCGGTCCGGGAGGATCCCACATGCCGCGGAGCGGCTGAGCCCGTGAGCCATGGCCGCTGAGCCTGCGCGTCTGGAGCCTGTGCTCTGCAACGGGAGAGGCCACAGCAGTGAGAGGTCCGCGAACCGCAAAAAAAAAAAGAAACCCATCTTCTTCTACTAAAAACTTAAGACAGTGATGTATCAATTGGGATTATTTAGCCTGGGCAGAAAATAAGAAGATATATTTAAATATTCAAGCAACTGTGAAAAATGTGTTATGTCCATGATTCTTACTGGTAATTAAAATTTTAACTAGGCACTAGGAAAATGATATTTGGCTGGAAACATACATAAAGGCTTTATACTTGGCAGATAAAAGAAAGCATTTATTCCTCACCACATGTTTAACTGTAGAAAACATTATAAAGATATAATATTCAACTAAAATTTACAAAGGCATATGTATAATTCCATCAGAGGAGATATATATTCTTCTGAAATCAAATTCCCTAACTTTCCTGGCTTATACTTTTATTCTTTTATAGAAAAATAATTCCAAAGATGATCTCTTCATTTTGTCTGTGAATATATGTGTATTATATATACATATGTATATATATATGTAACTTTTGGATATTATTAATACTTTACTGTATATTGGATGCTTTTAAACATGTTCCACATACAATTGTTATAAGAAAGAAAGAAAATATCAAGTATTTTCTGAAGTATTTTATTATCAGTTTTAAACAATAATGTGAAGGAAAGAATTTATTACATAATTAGTTTAATTCCACTTATATTTATGTGTAAATATAACAGAAAAATTTGTGCATGGCTTTTATCTTTTGGAAAATGGCTTACTTTTCTAACAGGAATACATGTCAAGCTGTTGAAATAACAAATTCTTTATCTTCTTGAACCTCAAATATGATGTAGCTCATTGCATTAGCACCAAGAAAGCAGGCCGTAAATTACCACAGCGTGTTCAAGCAAGTCTGCAGATTTGACATTGCCTTCCTCCTAGAACATCCATCATTACAGAAATGTCCTGACTACTGAAGGGATAGACAGCAAAGAAATTATATCCCAACCTAGAGGCAGACAGCTTTTACTTTTACTAGCAGGTACAAGGTACTATGGTATCGGGTGAGTTTCTACCTCATCCACGAACCCAGTAATCATCAGAATCTCATGCTTTAAAAACTATGGAACGTTTATGTACATTTACTTAATTTATAGTGAATAAAAATACGATAAGAATGGAGTGGAGTAAAATTAATAGAAAAAAATCTGAAACATGAACGAAAGGTATTTTTTTACTTCATATGTTTTAGGAAGTAATAAACTTTAATAAAATAAACTCAAAGAGTTGTGTATCAAAAGCACTTTCAAGACTGATAAATATGTTATTTTTAAAGAAGATGCTTGGAGTGAGGTACACTGAAGCCATTTTTTCATTGCAATACTTATACTGTATAATATAGAACTGCAAATACTGTTCAAGTTGCAGAGGGGAAGGAACATATTGAAAGGTACAAAGTACAGTGCCTGTTTCTGGTCTGAGAATGTTAAGTTCTCTGAGGGAATAACTGGGAAATAGGGACTTACTATTTAAATGCACTGCCCATTAAGAATAGTAATTAAGTATGGAAAGAATATTCCATCACACACTCATTGATTTCGGTCAGCATCAATGCAAGGTCTACTGATGAGAACTTAAAAAGGAAAAGACATCAAGAAAATTTCAGATCCTAGAATTATTTTTTTTGGGAAGTGGAATGGAAAAATGAATGGGAAACCATGTCTTATATTTTGATATTCAGTTTATTAATTTTCTTACCTTAACATCTAAAATGCTACTGTTTGTGTAGAACACAGGTACTAATTTTTTTAGCTGGTTTGAGTTGTCTTACAATTAAAACATTGCTCATGTTACTTAGTCTATATTTCAGACAGATACAACATCAAAATATTTCTTCACTTTAGGGAAGCTATATTAAATAATGGTAAACAACATATTAGTATCCATATTTTGGAAAATATGACAAATATACAAACAAATGCTAAGGCAAATCAATTCTGTGGATCTGCAGCTGTGGTAGAATAATGTCCTCCACAAATTGTGCAATGACCTCATCCCCAAAACCTATGAATATTACCTAACATAAAAAGAGCGTGGCTGATGAA